>NW_027417903.1:0-138648 GCF_009905375.1 Apium graveolens | reverse complement strand
AACTAAATCCACTGTAAATGCTAACAAGCTTAATAAGGCCAAAGGATCCAAGCAAGTCTGGGTCATTAAAACTAATCAATAGTGGTCATTGTGATTGCAGGGCAACAGAAAAAACATCCTGGTTCTGGATAATGGATGTTCAGGACATGACTAGAAATAAAGCCCTGCTATCAGATTTTGTGGAGAAAGCTGGCCCAGGAGTTTTATGGAGTGGTAACATGGGAAAGACTCTGAGATATGGCAATATCAATCTTGGGAATGTCATAACTGATTTAATAGCTCTTTATCTCAGGACTTAAACACAATCTGCTAAGTATGAGTCAAATCTGTGACAGAGGTTATCATGTGGATTATTTGAAGAACACTGTGAAGTTGTAAGTAATTTTACAGGAAAATGGTTCTGAAAGGTTACAGACATGGTAACATATATGAAGCCAGACTTTCAAAAAATTCTAATGGTTCTGCAATCTGTCTGTTAAGGAACATCAATTGAAGAAAGCTGGAATTGGTACAAGAGATCTCTTATTTAAATTTCAACAACATAAATGAGCTAGTAAAGAAAGATCTTGTGAGAGGACTGCCAAAATCAATATTTGCTCCTGATGGTCTTTGTGACTCATGTCAAAAGGAAAAACAAAGAAAATCTTCATTCAAGAGCAAAACTGAATCCTCAATTCTTGAGCCTTATCACTTACTGCATGTTGATCTATTTGGTCCAGTCAATGTCATGTCTATTGTAAAAAAAAATGCTATGGTTATAGTGGATGAGTTCACAAGATACACTTGGGTGTATTTCTTACAAAAAAGAATGAAACTGCATCAACTCTAACTGATCATGTCAAACAGCTGGATAAGTTAGTCAAAGATTCTGTTAAAAAATAAGAAGTGATAATGGCACTGGGTTCAAGAATTCATCATGGAAGAGTTCTGCAAAGAGCATGGAATAAAGCAGGAATTTTCTGCACCTGAAACTCCACAGCAGAATGGAGTTGTAGAGAGGAAGAACATGACTCTTATTGAAACTGCACGAACTATGCTTGATGAAGCAAAGCTACCAACCTATTTTTGGGCTGAAGCTGTGCAGACTGCTCGTTTTACACAGAGTACAACACTCACAAACAAGCATGGAAAATCACCATATGAGATGGTGAAGAAAAAAAGCCAAATCTGAAATACTTTCATGTATTTGGATGCAAGTGTTTTGTTCTGAAGACTCATCCTGAACAGCTGCCAAAATTTGATCTAAAAGCTGACACTACGCCATAGATGGCCTATCGCAATGGTTTAATCATATGTGTTACAAAATTATGTTACCTTAGCTATGCTCATCTTAACCTACCGTAACGTAATATTTTTTGTTACCATAGCCTTTGTAACATGTTAGTATAGCTTCAAAGTGTTACATACGGTAACATGTGGAAATTTATGTAACAATAGGGTGTTCATAGATAAAAAGTAACTTTTTACCAAAAATAAATAAATTATTATTTGACTTGAAAATTAATCAATTTGATAATTTAATTTAAATAATAATATTAATATTAGCTAAGAATGATAAATAGTTTTTTTGTTAAATTTTGTTAACTATACTAATTAGTAACTGATAATTTTTATTAATAAAAAAATTGAACACTCTTTAAATTTAAAAGTTTATTAAAAATAAAAATAAAAAATAAAAATGAAATTAGGGACAGTTTTTTGAACTCTCGTTGGGCTCCTGTTGGACTCGGATCAGGCGGGTTCAAAATTTTGAGAGAGCGGGCTCAAAATTTTGGAGAAGCATCTCTCTCAGTCTAAAAATATCTAAACATCTAAACATCTCCCATAGTAGCTCTATCACATTCTAAAAATCTCCCTCTCTGTTACTCTCAGATTTTAACTGAACTGAATTATAGATTAGCAATCTAAAATTTAGGGCTTTGTTCAATCGCCCTATCAATTTAGGGCTTCACTGCAAAAGGATTCAACCGGGTCATCTTGTTTTACATTCATGTTTCTCAACACAATTGGTTTGGGGCTTCACTGATATCGGGTCTTCTTGTTCTACAATCGGTTCTTTTTCTACAATCGGGTTTCTCAGTTAGGGTTTTTATATAAAGGTATTTTTCTAAATTGGATTTTTGCAATTAGGGTTTTTGTGTGTTATTGGCTTTTATATGTTTATATGAGTTTTTCTCTGTTTATTGTTTGTAGATGCTTGCGGAGATTGTCTCGTCTAGGTCTGCACTTTCAGTTAAGGAACGATTTATTTATTTATATGTTTTTCTTGATTTTTGGGATTTTTTTTGAAGTTTTGATTGAATCTTGCGATAATTTTTGAGATATAGACTGATTCTAGTTTTTTAATCTAGTGATTTTTGTACCTTTTCTAATAGTACTGATTGGTATGAGTATTTGGTGTAGCTATTTATCTATCAATCATTTATCTATCTTTTGACTAATATAGTAGCAGTGATGTACTTCTAGAATACAGAAAAGCTTGTGTGGTATGATCTTGAAAAGAATAATGTCAGGAAGGTTAGGATGTATGGGATTCCTGTCGAGTGTAATTCATTTGTATACACTGAGAATCTCCTAAAGCTCACAATGGATAAGCCACTGCTGCATAAGTCTACAGAACAGAAGCCATCCAAAGACAAACAAGATAAGAATTAAACTGAGAGAAAGTAAAAAATGTGCAGTTTTTGCTATTTATCGGTTTTATCACCTTACAGTTACTTTAGTATATGTGGTTTCTTGCATAGAATCACTATCAACAACACAAAATGGTTTTGTTTGACGAGGGATGCTTGTCATTTCCAAGAATTTATGTAGAAGTTAAGGTAGTAGATAACATATTATTCATGTATTAATTTATATCTTTGATTTAAAGTTGTGTATAAGTTGACTCTTATTTCGGGTTTTCATTGATCTTATGACGGTGTTGTCCTTTGTTGTTAGAAGTAATACTATACTAGAACAATTAATGAATCAGATGAGTTGTAAATGTACATGCAACTAACACGCCAGCTTTGTGTTTCTCTCTGTTGAGAGTGTGGGTATAACCTAGTAATTTGTTAATTTCTACTGCTGCGGCTAAGAAGAGCGAAGTACTGATTTTTTCTTTACGATCCCATATGGAATGCTGGTTGCTTGCGGAGGGATCATTGGATTTATCAAGAAAGGAAGCACTGCATCTCTTGGCAGAGGGAAACTGGTCGATTGCTCATTTTAGTTGGATATTTGAGTCTCAATGCTTTTCATAAGCGAGCTAATTCCTTTTTCGTTTCATTCTTGAGACTGGTAATCTACATTTTTATTGTTTTCTTTTTATACTATTTATGCTGTCACATTTAAAATGATACTTTCTATTATTTCTATGTATTTATGAACATGCTATTTTCTTTTTGTAATGGATTAAGAATGAAATTAATAATGGTATATACCAAATATTGGTACTGAATAAGAATAATAGGTTTGCTAAAAACTTCTTTCGCTCCAAACATACCAGTATAGAAGAGATAATGTATTTAAACTTCAGAATTGAATAATTTCGATAATTGAATAAAATTCTCTTTGAATGTTATCGATGTTTAAGTGTACATACGGGCTGGTGGGATTTATAGTCCCCACTAAACCGAAAAATAAAAAAATAATAATAATCATATTACGGTATATAGATATAATTTTTGCCCCCACTAGGGAATTTTTTTTATAAAAGATGTTTGACTTGTATGTTTTTAATTTATTTTAGTGCCCTGCCCCTGAGTTAAGGTTTTCTAGCTCTGCCATTGCTTTTTGAGTATAGATTCTTGTGGATCTATTAGTTAGCACATATTTAGATGCTGTTTAGGAAGATCAGGGAAAATAAACATGTGTTTAGCATGGCAAATACTTGTTTTTGATATTTTATTTAAGGATTTCAGTCCAGATCATGCCTTATAGCATACCTTCTTAGCTGTATTTATTAGTACATCACTTAAAAATAGAGATTGAAAGTGTATTACATAAGATGTACATATGCAGAAGTTGCAAGTAACCCTTGTAAAGCTCGGTATGGGTATATATGAATGTATTAGGCATGTGAAGAATACAGAACCTAAGTTTGTACACCTTTCTTTACTTATGTTTAGATTGTAGAATATTATTACAGAAGTAATGCAAAGTTTTGACTGGTGATAATTTTGTAAATTTGAATTGATTATGAAATTAGCAGCGCTGAATTTAATGCCTACTGGTATTCATACGCAGTTTGTGCTGCGACGCTTACATGGATCATGGTGAAACGTTATGCTGAAACATCAAAAATAATGCCAGCCGGGATTGTTGCAGGGATCAGGTAATTTATATCTTCACATCTGCAATTTGTTCATTTAAATTTGCAATTGAATCTGTATAAGATTTTGTTGAATTTACTTATGTGAGGGGTTTCTTAGCACCAGAACAGTCAGTTAATATACATTTTTTGGTCATGGATGCGAAATTCATTTTTAGAGGTTGTCGGCCTTTTTGACATATACCTCTTTGTCCATAATTTAAATAGTCACCTGAATTTCTGTTGAACCTGTATTCCTGTAATTACATGCTACTGCAATGCTTTGTCTGCGTTCTGCTGAATTCATGTCACCAGATGCCAATGTGTGCACTACATTAATGAGCTGCCTTTACTGATCAGCGAGTGAGAAAGTTGTTCTAAATCGCCAATTAATGGTATGTTTCTTTTATATTTTACTTACTATATCTCATATTGCTTTTAGCAATAAGAAAAAATGTCGTATTTGATCTAGGTGGCAGATTTCCATATTTTGGGTTAAGAAAAGGTTTTTGAAGGATAATGTGGGGCTTTCAAGGAACAAGGCTCAAAGCAGGACGAAAGCCGACATTCATCACAAATCATTAAAGGATCAGAATAGATCTTTCAAAAGAGGAAAGCAACAATATTTCAATATTTGGAATCAATCATATGATCAACAAATTCAAGTATCAGGGTTCTCGAGCTTTAAGCTTCACATTAACATAATCAACTCTTTTTCAAGCAATATAAACCATTTCCATTTCAAGAATCAATTTACTGAACAGAAAGTTTCAGTTCCCTTTTTAAATAATCACTTAGAACCCTTGATTGGATCACTTTATCTTTCCATTTCATTATATACGGGTGATCAGCCCGTATCGACCTCCATTCCGGTCTTTAAGGTACCAATCGGCATAATTTCAGCCTTAAGTTGGACTAGCCCCACTAGCCTCTTACCATGACTGGACTAGTCCCACTAGCCTCTTACGTCCAATCCAATCCATCAGGAATTCATTTGGAAAACCTTGAGTTGGAAAAACAAATAGGTTTTCTAAAATTCATTTTATCATTACCAAGCATTTGAAATCATTCGGACTCTTTCAAGTCGAAACTCATTCTTAATTCAGATTTTAAGGAAACAAAGTTCAGGGAGTGATTCAAAGATAAACAAGGAACAATTCATAAGGATTCTGTATCAAGGATAACAAGGCACTAAATTAGAAGGATCAGCATCTGTGTAGGGATCAATAGGGTGATCGGGAAAACAGGGTATCATTAAACAGGGTTAACAAGGATAATCAGAGGGTTCAATATAATCCATGGCTTAATAGATAACTTGAACAGAAAGGACAGATTATCAAAGGGTTGAATCATTAAGCTTATCAATAACAGTTTATCAAGAACAAAGGCAGGGTATCTCAAATCAATATCAGGGTTTCATAATTAAACAGTTCAATACACTACATGGTATGAACAACATTCTCTTTATAACCATTTACACAAGTTAATCAGAGTTACTTGCCTGAATTTGCTTTCCTGAAGGTTGAACTACTGCCACCTAGTAAATCCTTTCCTTTCCTAGCCTGAATGCCCTCACGCTCCGAATCTACATAAAACCAAACCTTAATCAGATTCTCAACTCTCGTTCCCGGAACGATCACTCAATACGATAACTCGATTACATCCTTGACTCGAGTATACGATTATAGCTTATACGCATAAGCACATAGCACATAGCATATAACATATCTCTTTCGTAACTTTTATATCTTTATATATACTTAACCATCGAAGGTTCTTGCTTAACCTTAGCTATTTCTCAAATCACACTAATATAATTCTTACGAGTACATGGTTTATTCTCAACTAAACCTTTACGACCATAGTTATCACTTATGGTTATCAAAATTAATCAATCTCCACCTTAGCTCACATAAACATATAACACAATCCAAAATCTTTAAAAAGAATCATTCTCTTCTCTTTTATCATCAAAATTGGAATCCAAATAAACATATAAATCACTTAATCTCTAAAATTACTCATGCATTGACTTAACATCAAATCAATTCCTTTTTATTCCTACATTCCATTCGGCTATATCCACAAAACACAATTCAAAGGTCGAACATTGACATGCAAGCATTAGATTTGCTTAAAACTTGAAATTAGTCCAACACTCATCCTTTTTAGCTTATTTTCAACTTGACATTTACATGCAAGGCTATACTTTAACATGCATCACTAATTCCTTTTGTAAATCAACATGCAAATCTCGAGACTAGCTAATTAACCAAGAATCAAGTTATTAAATTTTAATTCCCTTTTCATTAGTACAAAACTCGACCAAAGCTCAACATACAATAACAATTTCACTTCTTTTAATCCATTAACCATCCTAATAACAATCCATAATTACTTTATTCAACAAGAAAATCGAATCAATTATTCCATGGATCAAAACCATTCGGGTTTTCAAGAAAACAACACATGCAAGTGATTTCTCTTTATCCTTTAATCACAAATCAACCCATAATCAAATCGACAGCTCATTTCTAATAATCACTTATCAATTTAACTTTTAGAAATCAAAACTTTTTTAAAATTTAAACGATCCAAGCATGCAAACACGGAAATCAACTTTTATGGTATTGGAGTTCAGTTTTTTAAATCACAACTCACCACCGGTTCACCGGAGTTCATCACCGGTGGCGGTGGTTTCTCGGTGGTGCCCCAATTCCGGGTTTCCAACCTTGAAACCTCCGATTTATCTACACACAAGGCATATGCAAGACTCACTTGGCTTTGAAAATCATTTTTCAATTATAAAATCATCTCCTTAAGCACATACTAGACCATATACACACACGTACACACGCATCAAGCATGAACACACACACACACATCGAGCTTGCATGCAACAAGATATTCACACATGCACATTCCAATAATCACTTTTGTATGATTAACAAGAGATTTTGAGAAGGATTGGTGATAATTATCAAAGAAATAAGTGGTTTACCAAGAGAAAAGAAGAAGATTCGAGAGAGAGAAAGAGAGAGAGTAGCCGAGAGAGAGTGTGAGAAAGAAAGAGAGAAGAGAGAGTGATGGTGCTCGGGAAAAAGAAGGAAAAAGGGGGAAGAGGTTGAGCTTTTTACTCAATCAAAATCAAGGGCATTTTAGTACATTACTAATTCCCTTTTTTATTCTTATTTGTTCCTTCCTTTTTACTAAAATGTAACAAGGATTAAATATAAAATATATCTCTTTCGGGAAGTCGAGAATTATTGAAAATGATAATTTTAATACATAGGCCTCGAAATTAGCTTTCCAACCATTACTCATAATAAGATTTTGAGCGTACGGTTGATTTTATATGAATTTCACGATCTCGCCTTAATAATATCATTTCCCACATAAAATCAATTTAAAAATGCAAAGACCACCAAATTAATCCACTCATCATTTTTAAAAAGTCTCTAGGACCACTATGAAGATAACAGAACAAATCCCATGTTTTTATCTTACTCGAATGATTTTATAAAAATGCGCGAAGGTTAATTAAACCTTTATTTAAGTCACATAATCCCTTTAAAATTCATAAAATTGTCACAGAACATATAGTCATGCACACAGACAACAATCTCACATATATAATCACGTAACGACTCAGTTCTGATTATAAAATTTATCATTCTTTAATCTTTATCCTTTTCTACGCGTACCGGGTCACGTTCAGCCTGACGGCTCGACGCTCAGCGTTTCGATTACGTTTCTCATTATCATTATCAATCAACACGTCACTTAGGATGAAATACTTTATTTACACATTCATTTCATTCAATCACGCATAATTCACATTTTATATTCTTTAACTCCTTATTAGGACGGGTTTCCGTTCTACCTGACGGCCCGACACCACAGCTTAACTTCTAAGCTGACTCTTTAAATTGGAACGTTTTTATCTACGCTCCTATATTCTAATATACAGAAAAGACAATTATTCAGCACTTAGTCACATAATTATAATTACATCACATAATACATACTTTATTGACTTAATTACGTCGCAAAATTCTCAGTCGTCACAATCTACCCTCCTTAAAAGGATTCTGTCCCCAGAATCTAATCTAAGCAAATAGATGGGGATACTTTTCTTTCATTTCGCTTTCTAATTCCCAAGTCGATTCTTCGACTAATGGATTTCTCCATAACACTCTAACTAGAGGTACAACTTTATTTCTAAGTGTCCTTTCTTTTCGATCCAAAATTCGTACTGGCTGTTTCACATAGGACAAATCTGGTTGGATTTCCACTGGTTCCAACTCGATCACATGGCTCGCATCAGCATTATACTTCTTCAGAAGAGATACATGAAACACATTGTGCAGATGTTGCATTTGCGGAGGTAGCACCAATTCATACGCCACTTTCCCAACTCGTCGCAATACTTCAAATGGTCCAATGTACCTAGGACTCAGCTTCCCTTTCTTTCTGAATCGGGTTTAAACCTTTCCAAGGAGATATCTTTAACAAGACTTTGTCTCCAGATTCGAATTGCACATCTTTCCGTTCTTGATTTACGTACTTTGCTTGGCGATCTTGAGCTGCAACTAATCTCTTTCGAATCGTTTCAACCTTTCCTTCGTTTGCTGAACTAGCTTTGGGCCAATTAACTTGCGCTCACCAACTTCGTCCCAATAAGTAGGGGATCTACACTTTCTTCCGTACAACGCTTCATAAGGCGGCATGCCAATACTCGCGTGATATCTGTTGTTGTAGGAAAACTCAATTAAGGGCAAATGATCGTCTCAATTTCCTTTGAAATCTATTACACAGGTTCGCAACATATCTTCAATTGTCTGAATTGTCCTCTCACTTTGTCCGTTTGTCTGCGGATGATATGCCGTACTCATTTTCAACTTAGTTCCCAAATGTTCATGGAATTGTTGCCAAAATCTCGAGTTAAACCTTGGATCTCTATCAGACACGATAGATACAGGAACTCCATGACGCATCACAATCTCATCCAGATACAATTTGACCAACTTTTCCAACGAAAACCTTTCATTTATCGGCAAGAAATGTGCTGACTTCATCAACCGATCGATTACCACCCAAATCGCATCATGATTTGACTTGGTTTTAGGTAATCCTACCACGAAATCCATCGCTATATGTTCCCATTTCCATTCGGGTATGTCTAGTGGCTGAAGCAATCCGCTTGGCCTTTGATGTTCCGCTTTGACTCTTTGGCACGTGTAACATTTACTTATCCATTCCGAAATTTCCTTTTTCATGTTAGGCCACCAATAACTTTCTTTTAAATCCTGGTACATTTTCGTACTCCCAGGGTGAATTGAAAATCTCGAGTTATGCGCTTCTTGCAAAATCTCGTGCTTTAGTGCCACAACATTAGGTATCCAAATACGTGAGTTAACACGGTATATCCCTTTTCCATCCTTTTGAGCTTTAATTTCTTCTCCCGTTAACTTATCCTTTTCACGATTCGTCACTTGCTCTTGACAGCATCGAATCTTTTCCAGAATCCCGGGTTGAAACAACATTGCATATATAGCTTCACTTCCACATTCTGGAGTCTGCACCTCTATTTCCATATTTTCAAAGTCCTTGATCAATACTTCTGATGACGTTAACATATTCAACCTTGCTTTTCGACTTAAAGCATCATCTACCATATTTGCCTTTCCAGGATGGTAGTTTATCGCACAATCATAATCTTTGATCAATTCCAACCACCTTCTTTGTCGCATATTCAATTTTTTCTGAGTAAAGATATACTTTAAACTTTTATGATCCGTATAAATCTCGCACTTTTCCCCGTACAAATAATGCCTCCAAATCTTAAGGGCAAACACAATTGCTGCCAATTCCAAATCATGCGTTGGATACTTTTGCTCGTGCAGCTTGAGTTGCCTTGACGCATATGCTATTACCTTCCCGTGTTGCATTAACACACATCCAAGTCCTTTATATGAAGTATCACCGAATATCACAAATTCTCCTTTATCATCTGGTAATACCAATACTGGGGCGGTTACCAATCTCTTCTTTAACTCTTGAAAACTTTCCTCGTACTTTTTTGTCCAAACAAACTTCTCGTTCTTTCTCGTCAATTTTGTCAACGGAACGGCAATCTTAGAGAAATTTTGCACAAATCTTCTATAATATCCGGCTAATCCCAGAAAACTTCTTACCTCCGTTGGAGTCTTGGGTCTTTCCCAATTCATTACAGCCTCTATCTTGGCTGGGTCCACTTTAATTCCATCTTTATTAACTATATGACCAAGAAATTGCACTTCCTTTAGCCAGAATTCGCACTTTGAAAACTTAGCATACAGTTTCTCTTTTCACAGAATTTCCAAGGAAATCCTCAAATGCTCCTTATAATCTTCTTTCATTTGGAGTAAATCAGTATATCGTCAATAAACACAATCACGAACTTATCCAAATACTGCTTGAACACTCTGTTCATAAGATCCATAAATGCAGCTGGCGCATTCGTCAAGCCAAATGCCATTACCAAAAACTCATAATGTCCGTATCTCGTTCGGAACGCTGTCTTGGGTATATCTTCCGCTTTGATCTTTAACTGATGATACCCAGATCTTAAATCAATCTTTGAGAAACACGAAGCTCCTTTTAACTGGTCAAACAAGTCATCGATCCGCGGTAGAGGGTACTTATTCTTGATTGTCAACTTATTCAGTTCACGGTAATCAATGCACAACCTCATACTTCCATCCTTTTTCTTTACAAATAACACTGGTGCGCCCCACGGGGATACACTCGGTCGAATCACTCCTTTGTCCAACAATTCTCGCAGCTGAGCTGCCAATTCCTTCCTCTCGATCGGCGCCATGCGATAGGGAGCTTTTGACACTGGTTCCGTACCAGGAGCCAAATCAATCGTAAACTCGATCTCTCTGTCTGGAGGTAGTCCAAGCAATTCATCAAGAAACACATCCAGGAAATCTCTTACTACCGGAATATCCTCGATCTTCACAGATTCTTTCTCCACGTCCACGACATGAGCCAAATAAACTTCGCATCCTTGACGTATTAATCTTTTTGCCTTAATAGCCGTTAGAAATTTCTTCTCCTGCCTCTTTCCTTTAAATATAATCTCTTCACCCTCCTTGGTTTTTAACTTCACCTTTTTACTTTTACAGTCTATTTGTGCTTCATGGTTTGACACCCAATCCATTCCTAGTATGACCTCAAATTCTCCTAACTTAAAAGGAATTAAGTCAGCAGAAAGGTGCCGACCTTCTATAGTCACATCACAATCAGGACAAATCTTACTAGCAATAACTTTCTCTTGATTTGCTACCTCTATAATCAAATTAGGCTCTAGAGGGTATGTAACACAATTTAACTTATCAAGAATACTTTCAGAGATAAAAGATCTAGTTGCTCCAGAATCCATCAAAACTTTTACTTCTACTGAGTTTATAACAAGCATACCAGCTACCACGTCCACATCTTGCACCGCATCTTTCATCGTCATGTTAAAGGTTCTAGCTCTGGGTTGAGCTGATGGTGCTGGGAGAGACGGCGGTCCAGCAATTCTGAGAACATTAGCCTTCTGAACAGGCTCCTTGCAATTCCTGGCCATATGGCCCACTTTACCACACTTAAAACAAGCCAAATCAGGCTTCCTTGCTCCACTTGGGCATTCTGAAGAATAATGCCCCTTCTGGTTGCACTTAAAACACGTTATATCCAGCTTATTACACCGCCCCGGGTGTCTCTTTCCACAATTCCTGCATTCTTGAATCTGGGGTTTGCTATCCTTCCCCGGTTGTCCAGCTTTCTAGAAACGGTTCTTCTGAGCTCCATTACCGGGTCTAAACTTTTGGAACATTTGGTTTTGACCTCCACCATTCTTCCCAAACTTCCCTCTGAACTTTGAGCTTCCTTGCTCTTGCTCAGAGCTTTCAAACTTCCTTTTTCTTCCTTCGTTTTCTCTTCTGGCAGCTTCTCGCTCACCTTCCACTATCATTGCTTTTTGAACCAAAGCAGCATAATTCTTGATCTCTAACATTGCTATTTGACTCCTAATCCACGGCTTAAGTCCCTGTTGGAACCTCTTAGCCTTCTTCGCTTCTGTATTCACGTACTCAGGTACGAATCTAGACAATTCCGAAAACTTCACGTCATATTCCGCTACTGACATTTCCTCATGTTTAAGATCCAGAAATTTCATCTCCAACTGATCTTGCATATAGCTTGGAAAATACTTCTCCAAAAACATCTCGGTGAACTTCTCCCAAGATAAGTCTTTGCCTTCCAACCTTTGAAGATTCCCACCAAAACCTTGCTTCATCTTTCAGGTAATAATTTGCATACTGAGCTTTCTTATCATCTTTAACTTCTGCTAACTCAAAAGTTTTTTCCATTTCTCTCAACCACGACTGCGCTTTAATCGGGTCTGGAAAACCTAAGAACTCTGGGGGATGAACAGATTGAAAGTGCTTAAAGTTTCCAACTTTAGGGGCCACAGGTTGTTGCAAAAGCTGAGCAAGTCTGCTCATCATAGTGGTTTCTGGGTTTATTTCTGGGTCTTGGGTGGGAATTTCTTCTTCTTGGTGATCTGGTGAGTTGGCCATTTCTTACAAACCTGATTTGAGCAATTATTTAGCAATACGATGGCATGGCATATATATATAACAATAGTTTCTATGAAATCTCTTTTGTGGGTTTTAAGTTTTACCCAATTTGCACATACAATCCTATTACTACATAATTCTCATATCAGTGTTGTTTTATCATGGCACAGAACAGGGTTTTATGATCTTTAAACATGGTTATACGAAAACGTGGTTGTATTAAAACATGGTATTGAGAACAGTTTATGAGATAATTAGGGTGCATAATAGAAAGCAAGGTAATGTATTTATTTAAACAAGGGTACATAAAGATAGTTCTGGATATCACAGGTTCTGGAATAAAGTACAATAAATAGCAGGATTAAACAGAGGAAAAACTAGAAAACATCCCCCTATCTACCCCTAACTTCCAATAACTACGACTACGACGTAGATCTGAAATACAACAAGATAAATGAAAAGGGATCCCGGCATCTGACCAAGTATCCCAAAGCCTACTGGCGCTGAAAAACAACAATCTACGGGCTCAACCAACAGTCCCGTCTAATTATCTAGAATCTCTCTCAACACAACCAACATCCAACGAATGATCTTATGCAGCCTCCGGGCCTCAGCATCAGCATCACTAGTGGATGGTCCCACGTCCAATCTCCTCCTAGCAACCTGCTCCACCAACTGAATCCTAGCTCTCCACTCCTCCATCACCACTGAAGTCCTCTGCCTAGAATCTCGAATCAACCTATCTACCAAAGCTCCCAACTCAGGAATGCGGGAGTACACAAAGTCTCGATCCTGGGCTAACTTCCCACCAACACTGACAGGAACAGTCTTAGGCATCTCGGACTCTGGCTCAGGGGCAGGGGTCTCTGAATCTGGCCTCAAGGGTGAGATCTGCATAGGGATCTCACTACTCTCAGAAGGGTCCTCCTCTGGGTCTGAGCTAACATACACAGGCTCCTCTGGAGAGGGTGGAACGGGGTCCACAGGGGTACCAGACAAACTAATCTCTGAGTCTGTGTCACTACCACTACTAGGATCCTGAGAGAAAACACAAAACAACAACCAAGAAACAATGTTAGGGTTAAATAAAGCTTCCAGCTAACTCATACCCAAACTCTAGTTTCTACTTCACCAATAAACACTTTCCTTAGACTATACCTAATAGTCTAACTCAACTCTATATGAGTCGAACTCTCTCGCGATATAGATATATTCCCAAAATACCCCTTTTAAATCCTAACTTGTCTCAGGGACTAGATCCTGTAGCTCTGATACCAACTTGTGACGCCCTCAATCTCGGGGTTAGGAAATGAGGACTCACACACCTCTAATCTAATAATTAAATATGCATAAACCCCGATTAACTACTAACAGGATCAACAAGATAAAGTATGAGACAAGATTACAACTACCAATCATAAAATATAACTTACAAACCCAAAATATCATTAAATAAACAATATCGATTCCGGCTGGGAACCGACAGATAACCCATTGTATCTTTAAACATTTCCATCTAGGCGCGAGCTCACTCTTATTTACCACTACCTGCTCTGGCAACCGGAAGCCCTCAACATGGTAGGGACCACCAGGTACGCTCTTACGAGCAGTGCGCCTAAGCCTGGCCATCTTCTTGCTTAACTGCCATGGTTAGATTAAAACAAAACAAATGAGTATAAAACTCACAAGTAACTATATAGCAGTTCTACAATATCAATTCACAATATGCTTTACCAAAGTTAGGGCGTTCTACTTTATTTGATCTAGGTGGCAGATTTCCAGCTTTTGGGTTAAGGAAAGGTTTTGAAGGATAATGTGGGACTTTCAAGGAACAAGGCTCAAAGCAGGACGAAAGCCGACATTCATCACAAATCATTAAAGGATCAGAATAGATCTTTTAAAAGAGGAAAGCAACAATATTTCAATATTTGGAATCAATCATATGATCAACAAATTCAAGTATCAGGGTTCTCGAGCTTTAAGCTTCACATTAACATAATCAACTCTTTTTCAAAGCAATATAAACCATTTCCATTTTCAAGAATCAATTTACTGAACAGAAAGTTTTAGTTCCCTTTTTAAATAATCACTTAGAACCCTTGATTGGATCACTTTATCTTTCCATTTCATTATATACGGGTGATCAGCCCGTATCGACCTCCATTCCGGTCTTTAAGGTACCAATCGGCATAATTTCAGCCTTAAGTTGGACTAGCCCCGCTAGCCTCTTACCATGACTGGACTAGTCCCACTAGCCTCTTACGTCCCAATCCAATCCATCAGGAATTCATTTGGAAAACCTTGAGTTGGAAAAACAAATAGGTTTTCTAAAATTCATTTTATCATTACCAAGCATTTGAAATCATTCGGACTCTTTCAAGTCGAAACTCATTCTTAATTCAGATTTTAAGGAAACAAAGTTCAGGGAGTGATTCAAAGATAAACAAGGAACAATTCATAAGGATTCTGTATCAAGGATAACAAGGCACTAAATTAGAAGGATCAGCATCTGTGTAGGGATCAATAGGGTGATCGGGAAAACAGGGTATCATTAAACAGGGTTAACAAGGATAATCAGAGGGTTCAATATAATCCATGGCTTAATAGATAACTTGAACAGAAAGGACAGATTATCAAAGGGTTGAATTATTAAGCTTATCAATAACAGTTTATCAAGAACAAAGGCAGGGTATCTCAAATCAATATCAGGGTTTCATAATTAAACAGTTCAATACACTACATGGTATGAACAACATTCTCTTTATAACCATTTACACAAGTAATCAGAGTTACTTGCCTGAATTTGCTTTCCTGAAGGTTGAACTACTGCCACCTAGTAAATCCTTTCCTTTCCTAGCCTGAATGCCCTCACGCTCCGAATCTACAATAAAACCAAACCTTAATCAGATTCTCAACTCTCGTTCCCGGAACGATCACTCAATACGATAACTCGATTACATCCTTGACTCGAGTATACGATTATAGCTTATACGCATAAGCACATAGCACATAGCATATAGCATATCTCTTTCGTAACTTTTATATCTTTATATATACTTAACCATCGAAGGTTCTTGCTTAACCTTAGCTATTTCTCAAATCACACTAATATAATTCTTACGAGTACATGGTTTATTCTCAACTAAACCTTTACGACCATAGTTATCACTTATGGTTATCAAAATTAATCAATCTCCACCTTAGCTCACATAAACATATAACACAATCCAAAATCTTTAAAAAGAATCATTCTCTTCTCTTTTATCATCAAAATTGGAATCCAATTAAACATATAAATCACTTAATCTCTAAAATTACTCATGCATTGACTTAACATCAAATCAATTCCTTTTTATTCCTACATTCCATTCGGCTATATCCACAAAACACAATTCAAAGGTCGAACATTGACATGCAAGCATTAGATTTGCTTAAAACTTGAAATTAGTCCAACACTCATCCTTTTTAGCTTATTTTCAACTTGACATTTACATGCAAGGCTATACTTTAACATGCATCACTAATTCCTTTTGTAAATCAACATGCAAATCTCGAGACTAGCTAATTAACCAAGAATCAAGTTATTAAATTTTAATTCCCTTTTCATTAGTACAAAACTCGACTAAAGCTCACCATGCAATAACAATTTCACTTCTTTTAATCCATTAACCATCCTAATAACAATCCATAATTACTTTATTCAGCAAGAAAATTGAATCAATTATTACATGGATCAAAACCATTCGGGTTTTCAAGAAAACAACACATGCAAGTGATTTCTCTTTATCCTTTAATCACAAATCAACCCATAATCAAATCGACAACTCATTTCTAATAATCACTTATCAATTTAACTTTTAGAAATCAAAACTTTTTTAAAATTTAAACGATCCAAGCATGCAAACACCGAAATCAACTTTTATGGTATTGGAGTTCAGTTTTTAACATCACAACTCACCACCGGTTCACCGGAGTTCATCACCGGTGGCGGTGGTTTCTCGGTGGTGCCCCAATTCGGGGTTTCCAACCTTGAAACCTCCGATTTATGTACACACAAGGCACATGCAAGACTCACTTGGCTTTGAAAATCATTTTTCAATTATAAAATCATCTCCTTAAGCACATACTAGACCATATACACACACGTACACACGCATCAAGCATGAACACACACACACACATCGAGCTTACATGCAACAAGATATTCACACATGCACATTCCAATAATCACTTTTGTATGATTAACAAGAGATTTTGAGAAGGATTGGTGATAATTATCAAAGAAACAAGTGGTTTACCAAGAGAAAAGAAGAAGATCCGAGAGAGAGAAAGAGAGAGAGTAGCCGAGAGAGAGTTTGAGAAAGAAAGAGAGAAGAGAGAGTGATGGTGCTCGGGAAAAAGAAGGAAAAAGGGGGAAGAGGTTGAGCTTTATACTCAATCAAAATCAAGGGCATTTTAGTACATTACTAATTCCCTTTTTATTCTTATTTGTTCCTTCCTTTTTACTAAAATATAACAAGGATTAAATATAAAATATATCTCTCTCGGGAAGTCGAGAATTATTGAAAATGACAATTTTAATACGTAGGCCTCGAAATTAGCTTTCCAACCATTACTCATAATAAGATTTTCAGCGTACAGTTGATTTTATATGAATTTCACGATCTCGCCTTAATAATATCATTTCCCACATAAAATCAATTTAAAAATGCAAAGACCACCAAATTAATCCACTCATCATTTTTAAAAAGTCTCTAGGACCACTATGAAGATAACAGAACAAATCCCATGTTTTTATCTTACTCGAATGATTTTATAAAAATGCGCGAAGGTTAATTAAACCTTTATTTAAGTCACATAATCCCTTTAAAATTCATAAAATTGTCACAGAACACATAGTCATGCACACAGACAACAATCTCACATACATAATCACGTAACGACTCAGGTCTGATTATAGAATTTGTCCTTCTTTAATATTTATCCTTTTCTACGCGTACCGGGTCACGTTCAGCTTGACGGCCCGATGCTCAGCGTTTCGATTACGCTTCTCATTATCATTATCAATCAACACGTCACTTAGGACGAAATACTTTATTTACACATTCATTTCATTCAATCACACATAATGCACATTTTATATTCTTTAACTCTTTATTAGGACGGGTTCCGTTCTACCTGACAGCCCGACACCACAGCTTATAAAATGTGCATTATATTGGAATGTTTTTATCTACGCTCCTATATTCTAATATACAGAAAAGACAATTATTCAGCACTTAGTCACATAATTATAATCACATCACATAACACATACTTTATTGACTTAATTACGTTCCAAAATTCTCAGTCGTCATAATATATCTTTCACTGACGCTAACCAAGCTCCTGATAGCTTCAAGAGTTTTGTTAAATTTTTGTCTCGGTCTTATTTTGCAGGTGCCTTGACTGCTAATCCTATCCTATACTTGGACGTGTTCAATGAGTTTTGGAACTCAATTATGGTTAACACTGTTGTGCATGACAATCAAGCAGTATCTTTGATGGTAAACTGTTCAATTCGGTGTAAATAGGTGGAATTTGATGCCAATGATGTTAACAAAGCATTGGGCATCCCTATAGATAGCATGGTGGAGGTACCAACTCAACAGGAGCTAGCTGATTTTATGGATGTCATAAACTACATTGATAAGATCAACATTGCCAGCTTGAATAAGAAGCATCTCAGGAGGGAATGGTCTTTCCTGTTTGATTCAATTGTTAGAGTATTCACTTGCAGGAAGACTGTGTATGACAATATATCCAGTGTGGTCCAAAAGTTGGTATTCTCCGTGGCTCACAACAGGCACATTAATGTGAGGCTATTGATCCTGGAAGAACTCAGCACCAGGCTCACTATGCCATTGGTCAACAGAAATAAGGAAATTTTATTTTCTAGGTTTATTATGTCTACTTTAAATCATAAAGTTACAGACATACATTTACTTGATGGTCTTGATAGAACTAAAATAGGCAATTATAAACAAGTGTCCAAAATCTTATTTGGGTCACTAATTACAAAGAACCAGGTGAAGGCAGCCCTAAATGTCACCAACTTTATGTTGCAGGGTTTTAAGAGCTACCCTTATCCTATGCCTGATATGAGGTATAGTGCCATATCTAGTACAGTTATGGCTCATATACTTGTGAAAGTAAAAACACGGGATAACCAACAGGGGCCTTCCACGACTAAGACCACTTCTTCGTTACCATTAGAAGCTAGGAAACCAACCACTTCATCCTCTCAACAGGGTGGAGTAAGTAAAAAGAAGAGAAAGAATACACCCTTGACTATCATTTCTGAGAGTGGTGAGGAACAAACACAACTAGAGTCTAACCTGGTCACAAAGCCAAAGAAGAAAAAGAAAGTTGAGCTGACCACTCAGGTAACCATCTCTACATCTTCCCAAAATGATGCAGTTGTAATAGAGGGAAACAAACATACTCTAGAGACATCTTCTCAATAAGGTGTCTTTATTGAATCAAGCATTCTCCCAAAGGCAATCTGTAAATAGTCTACACCCCAACTTGAGCACTCTCAAGTTGGTGATAAAAGAAATTTGGTTGGCTCACACAAAGAGAGCACATCATTTGAAACTCCCTCATTTACTCAGGGGGAGTTGCTAACAATCAATTCTGATCTCACAAATCTCATTTTATAAATTTCTTCTTCTTATAATGAAAAGCTTGAATCCTCATCTCAAGATTTGCCAAAATCAAGTGACATAGTTCAAGAAATTATGATCACCACCCAGGCACTACATTCAGTTGGTGAGAGGCTACATGTTGGGGTAGCCCTTGATGATACCAACACAAATACAGAGATTTCATCAATTTTAATTAAAGACCCTGTGCAAGATACTCTAGCACCTTCATGTGCCCAACAATCTTCACAGATTGACAGGTTTGAGGGTAGTCCTCTGTGGGGGAGCTACCTAAATCCTTTCCAATCCAATTGGAGGTTCCTCTAGAAGGGACAACTCCCCTCAAAATCCTGGCTGATATTGCACTGACAATTGAAGCTGGGAGTACAATTGCCAATGATCCAGCTATTGGGGAGGAAAGTATAACACATTCAAGTGCCAATTATTTGCAAGAAGAACAATGGTTTGAGACCATGATACATGACAGTAACCTGGTCAAATCCCCTCCAATTCAAATGGAGGTTCTCATTATTGGTGAACAACACACTGTCACAACCACAGTTCCAACTGTGAGTACAACTGTGACTTCTATCACAGGTGATGGTCCTACCTTCATAGCCTCTACCTCAAACACATCTCACCAAACACCTATCCCAAACACCTCAAACACAACTGACCAACCTTTTAACTCAAACACCAACCCTCAACCCTCACATCTCATAGCTCAATGGCTGCAAGATGCTCAAGCTCAACCAACAACTGCTAATGAACTTTTGGTTAAGCAACTTGCAAGCATAGCTAATATCACCCAACAACTCCTAACTACAGATATGTCAAACCAATACAATCAAGCAATACTATTTTCTTACAATGAGGATGTTGAAGAGCAACAAGATAAAATTGCAGATGAAGCAGATGGTAATGTGGATGCATGGATTTCCAAGGACTTTACCACAACTATGGAGGAGGCATTAGAAAATTTTAGAGAAGAATATGTGACCATTTTGGGAAGTAATGCTAAGGTCCTCATTCCTCAAGAAGTATATGATGTTGTGATAGAGGTGTATAAAGTACAATTGAAGGCCTTTCATCATATTGAAAGAGCTATGGAAAATACTCTGGGTAAGCATCAAGTTGCAGTAAAGAAATTGGTTAATGAAAGGATTGATGAGATGATGCCAACATATCAAGATATCAAGACCAAGTTCAACAAGTTTTCCGATAGGCTTCAAGCCCTCTCTCTAGCCCTAGTGGAAGAAAGTGTGTCTAAGTTGAGAGAATCTTTCAAAACTTTGCATGAAGTGATCCAGAAACAAATCACTCAACATAATGACTCAAAGGTCAATCTGGATCAACTGTACAAAGCTAGGTTTGAACCTTCAGCCTTGGTCATAGAGGAGGTCAAGAATGTTGTGCATAATTCTTTTGGTATTTTGGCAGCATCTAGTTCACAACAACCAATGTCTATATCCACAAATCTGCAAATTCAGTCTCTGCAATAACAAGTCTCATCTCTTCAAGTTTCAAATAATTCTCTTTCAGCTCAAGTCAGTGCTCTAACCACTCTGGTTCAATCTCAGCAACAAGACATCAAGTCCTTGGTAGATTTCCATAAGCATCTCCAAATACAAAACTCAGTTTCTATGGGAGCTATTACGGGAGCTTTAAATGTACCTCTTCCAGAAATAGCTAAATCTGTAAGATCCCATATCCCTATACCTTCAATCACTATGCCTGCTAACCAGACTAAGGGGGAGATGGTGACCAAGCCAAACCACT
The DNA here is from genome assembly GCF_009905375.1 of Apium graveolens. Classification (NCBI taxonomy): domain Eukaryota; kingdom Viridiplantae; phylum Streptophyta; class Magnoliopsida; order Apiales; family Apiaceae; genus Apium; species Apium graveolens. The sequence continues at coordinate 117,280 of NW_027417903.1, read as the reverse complement.
TAAGATACACATGATGTTGGTAAATATAAACTTCAGTTGGTTGCAGAAGGACCTTGCCTTGACAAGGAGTTTAATAAATTGCTTATAGCATTGAAAGTTTCTCTAAATAACAACTAGATCACATACAAAAGGGCTTTTGTTAAAAACATAAACTTTCGGAGAGTGGTGTTAGTGATCAATGAAAATTTCAGAGAAAAGAGGATTGTTGCCAATGTCAATGACTGTGGTGTAGACATGTGTATGTAGGTGTCTCTCTCAAATCTTCAATCCAAGAGAGCATCTGAGTTGGATGTCATCATTGAGAAAGTCAACAGGGTGATTCCAGAGGACACTTAACTACTTGGAGAGCTTAAAAAGACACAAATTGCTGCATTTCCTGAAGCCTATCTTCAACCAAGTAAGGGGTTGCCCAATATCTGCTCTACAACCAGAAAATGCAAACAGTTCATGATTCCTAAATATTGTGTTATGGGTAACTTAAGATTGATCATGATATTGGAGACTGACCTGAAGACAAAGAAGATGAAGATTGTTGAAGACGAGGAAATTATCAAGATTCTGAGTAGATACCTGAAGAATGCTCAAACCATGTTGCCTAGAACTCAAATCAATACTAAAGATGACTTGGATGATGATGAGCAGAAGCAGGATGAGCAAAAATCTTCCAACTCAAATCCAAGTCAGTCTAGCAAAGCAACTGGCAGCAAGGGTGGTGTGAAGAAAAAGGAGAATGAAGAAAAGAGGGGAAGGGATGATAGTAGGAGTAAAAGAAAGGATGGAGAAAGGGTAGAAAATGAAAAAGATGTCTGTTAGGGCAAAAACATGCGCTAATATTCACGAAAGTATACGCATTCGCAAGTAGTATAAGATATAAATCAGATTCGTTCCCACATAGACTGGTTTAGATTAAGTTCAATTTATGCACCCATGCAACAATGTATGGTTATCGCTCAATGCTAAGACAAATAACAAATTGGGTTTTGATTAAACTAAGAGATTATACTAAATAACATTAACTAAGAGAATTGAGGTTGAATTACTATATATGACAAATATGGGATTCTAACTTCATTACTACTTCATTAAATAGCCTTTTCGTTCTTAACCTTAGCATATGATGGTGATGACACTAATCAGATAACACGAAACCGATAAACGCCAACTTTCGTTGCACGAGTACCATTCTACCAGACATCCACAAAAGAGATAGAAACTGAATAGGCATCAATTATATTGAGACCCTATATGTCTATAGAATTTGACAACATAACGGTTTAAGCACAAGTTATCTATCATGATTACATAGGGCAAGTAAGATGGTTAAAATTACCTACGAATCATGATATCAATCAATCACCACACACCAAGATATCAGGACAAATTAATTATTGAAATCCATAAGTAAATCCGCTAGAACCCCATGACAACGATTAGCCCATAATTGAACTCATTGTCACCATGGGTTCCAATAAAACCATGGTATAAACAAGGTCTTAATAAACTGAATAATAATCAAAGTACGAATAAACGAGATCTAGGTTCAACAAGAACGAAAACGAGCATCCAAAGTTACAACAAATTCAAAAAATCACAAGTTGAAAACAAGATCTTCTTTTTCAAAGTTGTTCTGTGCTTCTAGGTCTTCTCCTTGGTATCCCAATCTTATCGGATGATGAAAACCCTTTTTTTAAGTATATATACGCCCCTAGTGGACCTGGACCCTTAAAATTGTCAAATTCCACTCAAAAAAGGCTTTTTTAGCGACCAACCGCGCCTTGGGCGGCCGCTCAGCTCTCCTGGGCGGGCGTTCAGCTCCTGGGCGGCCGCCCAGCTCTCCTGGGCGGGCGCTCAGACAGCTTCTGGAAAAAATTCTGATGAATCTTGTTTTGGCCATAACTTGAGTTCTACTCGTCAGAATTAGGCGATTCAACTGCCCACGTGAAGCTAACGAGATTCTATACAACTTGACAATGGCCTTGGCTTCCAAATCTGATCAATTTTTATCATATTTCCTTTAAAATCTCCTTTCTTCATTTAACTGATACCTGAAATGCAATAACACAAAAACACATCAAAATACAAACAACTTGAGTCCAAAACACCAATTTAAGTTTGTAATGAAGCATTCCAAGTGGATATAAAATCCACTCATCACACCCCCAAACTTGAATCGATGCTTGTCCTCAAGCATAAACAGACTCAAAACTACAAAACAAACATAATGCATGAATGCAACTACGTGAATGCAACTAAATGATAATGCAATCGATCCCCTCAAAATAACCATAACCAAATGAATAAGCCAATGCCTCTAAGAATGCAATGACTTTAGAGCTCGAATAAATCCCACAAACCAACTCACAAACCAGAAACGTGCGTGTGTGGATGCTTAACAGATATACTCTCGATACTAGATCAATAACCATAACTTATCTATCATCGAAACAATCAAAAGTTTATAAACAGAATAGACAATAAACGCATTATGACTCACAACACCTCCTTTCTACTAGGGTTATACAAGAATTCACACTATTATTGAACACATAGCAAAGATGCTTATTTGACCATGCAATGAATGAGGTCCCAAAAGACTTATGCAATAATACCCATGTAGCGAGCGTTAGGTTAGCGGATCCCAGACTATAAAAGCCTTAGGTCACTAGGCACAAAGTCCCCTAGAACTTAATAACTCGAGTATTAAAGAGCTCACTCTTGATCAATTATGCATAAACACATACTTTTTTCTTTCTTTTTTTTCTTCTTTTCTTTTTTTTTCTTTTCTTTTTTTTCAACAATTTCTGAATGAGTGTGTTTCGTTCCATCTCATTCAACCCTAGACTACTCATAAAAATATGAGCCGGCTACTAGCCATTTGACGCCTAGCCTTTCAACAATTACTAATGAAATCCAAGTTTTTCTCCAGATAAAAAAATCAGTGTTTTTACGTCATTACGAGAATATCACAAATTCTAAATATAACCAAGTGATTAAATCTCAACAACAAACAAGTATGATCATGATCTAGATCAAAATCAACCCTATAAGACTTTGTGAAAATATTTGTTTATGGCATGCAAATCAATTCATTAGGACTTAAACATCCCTCTATTCGTCATCACCACATTCAAATCAACATCAACTTATCAAATATCATAGTTCATCTTAAGGGATCATGCTAAACATGCATTCAAATGCAACTATATGCAATCACATAAAAATAAAAAAATATGTCCTAAATGAACAATCATGCAAAAATATGAATGAACTACAACTAAACATATAATATGAATCTATATGGACACACACACTATTAATCCTTACATGATCACCCCCAAACTTAAAATTTTCAATGTCCTCATTGAAGGTAATAATAAGGATTTCAGGCATACCTAATTAGCGGGAGAGTCACCCTCGTCGGGTGGAGGATCAGGTGGCCAATCAACCTCGCCACCAGTGTCTCGGACAACAGTACCCAAAGCCTGTGTCAAATCTGCAGTAAAACAACGGTGAATGTCATGCATGGCCTCCATACGCCTAGTCAATCTTCTATACTGCGCATCCCCAACACCAGTCCTATCAACTGTCTGTGGCGCATGAGAAGAACCCTCTGTAGGCACTGGAAGATCCGTTCAGCCACTCTCTACATCATCAAAAATATATCCCAAGCCCTTATCATGTGGTGCACCTAAGAATGCATAACTCAAGTGATCTGGTAGTGGGTGAAGCTCAAGTATGGGAGCTTCTTGAATAAATGGTTCAAAACGCTCCTGAGAAATTTTCAGCTCTGCTAACCCAAGAGAATTGAATGGCAAATCCAACTTCCTCTTCCACGGAGGTGCATTCAAAACCTGAATTTGTTCTACTTTAAAGCACTCCTCTTTAGCTGTGGGTAACTTTATTTACTTGAACACATTAAAAGTGATTTTTTGATCGTAAACCTTTATCGAAAGCTCTCCTTTTTATACATCGATCATAGTTCGGCCAGTAGCTAAGAATGGTCTCCCCAGGATAATGGGAATCTTCTTATCTTCCTTGAAATCAAGAATTACAAAGTCAGCAGGGAAGAAGAGTTTATCCACCTTGACCTAGACATCCTCCATTATACCTCGTGGATAAGCGATTGAATGGTCAGCTAGTTGCAATGACATGTATGTTGGTTTCAGATCAGGAAGACCAAGCTTCTTGAAGATAGATAAGGGCATCAGATTGATGCTAGCTCCTAAATCACATAAACACTTGTCGAACGACAAGTTTCCGATGGTGCAAGGAATAGTGAAGCTTCCAGGATCTTTAAGCTTCGGAGGCAACTTCTGTTGCAGCACAACACCGCATTCCTCCGTTAGAGCAACGGTCTCTAAGTCATCGAGCTTCACTTTCCGAGAGATTATACCTTTCATAAACCTCACATAGCTAGGCATCTGTTCAAGAGCTTCAGCGAAAGGTATGTTGATATGAAGTTTCTTGAACACCTCCAGAAACTTAGCAAATTGCTTATCCAGCTTTTTCTTCTGCAGCCTCTTAGGAAAATGAGGTGGATGATAGATTTGTTTCTCCCATGTATTACTCTCAGGAGGAGTGTGTTCCACAGTAGTCTTCATTGGTTCCACTTCTGCTTCCTTCTGCACTTCTTCTTCAGCCACAACTGCATTTTTTGAAACTTGAAATTTTTCAGGCTCTTCATCTTGCTGAACTTGGGGGCTTGCGACCTTTCCAAACCTTAAGGTGATGGTGTTCAACTGTTCTTCAACTTCCCTCTTTCCTGGAATTATTTCTGTATCACTAGGAAGCGTTCCTGGTGGTCGATTCAATAAGGCGTTAGCAATTTGCCCTATTTGGTTCTCCAGATTCTGGATAGAAACAGCCTGGCTTTGGCATATAAGAGCCTGGTTTTTGCACATAAGCCTCAACTCCTCCAATTCAGATTTTTCATTCGAAGATAGACCTGTATCATGAGTTTGTTGTTGAAGTTGGAGTTGTTGTCTTGGTGCAAATTGTTGCTGAAAACCAGGAGGGTTGAATATCTTATTTCCAAACTACTGGAACGGCTGTTGCATCGCATTCTAATTGTTGCTCTAGCTGAAGTTAGGATGATTCCAGTTGTCAGGATGATAAGTGTCTAGAACTGGTTGTTGCGATCTCTGAAAGTTGCTCACAAACTGAGCTGAGTCACTAGATATAGCGCATTGCTCCGTCACATGCGGACCTGCACACAGCTCACAAACACTAATTATCTGCTTAACACCATAGTTAGCCAGAGAATCAATCTTCATAGACAACGACTTTATTTGAGCAGTGATAGCCGTAGCTGTATCCACTTCAAGAACTCCTGCTACCTTGCCCTGTGGACATCTCTGGGTTGGATACTGATATTCATTAGCAGCCATCAGTTCAATTAGATCATAAGCTTCCTCATAGCTCTTTGCCCATAATGTTGATGCTGCAGCGAGCATGGGTCTGGACTGTGCTCCCAACCCATTGTAAAAATAAGTGATGATCATCTAATCAGGAATTCCATGATGAGGACACTTCCTAAGCATCTCCTTGTAGCGCACCCAAGCTTCACATAGTTATTCTCCCGTTTGTTGTAAAAATTGAGTAATAGCATTCCTGAGTGCAGCTGTCTTCGCCATAGGGAAGAATTTAGTAAGAAACTTCTGAGCAAGATCTTCCCAAGTAGTAATCGAACAAGCTGGTAGAGAGTGTAATCAGCTCTTAGCCTTGTCCCTCAGAGAGAATGGGAACAGTCTTAGCTTCACAGCATCTTCAGAAACACCGTTGAACTTGAAGGTGTCGCAGATCTCAATGAAATCCCTAATGTGCATATTGGGATCTTCCATTGAAGAACCCCCAAACTTGATTGAATTCTGCACCCATTGAATTATGCCAGGCTTGATCTCAAAGGTATTAGCTGTGATAGCTGGTCTGACAATGCTAGATTGAATGTCATTGATCCTGGGTTGAGAAAAATCCATCAAGGTTTTCGTTCGTGCTGCTGGATCTCCCATTGTAATGAGTACCTGAAACACAAACAAATAAACGTGAGAGTAAAAGAATCTGAGTCAGTGAACTTTAACGACCACTGATGACAAGCACATAAACTAAAAATTAACACCGAGTCCCCGGCAGCGGTGCCAAAAAATTGTTAGGGCGAAAACACGCGCTAATATTCACGAAAGTATACGCATTCGCAAGTAGTATAAGATATAAATCAGATTCGTTCCCACAGAGACTGGTTTAGGTTAAGTTCAATTTATGCACCTATGCAATAATGTATGGTTATCGCTCAATGCTAAGACAAATAACAAATTGGGTTTTGATTAAACTAAGAGATTATACTAAATAACATTAACTAAGAGAATTGAGGTTAAATTACTATATATGACAAACATGGGATTCTAACTTCATTACTATTTCATTCAATAGCCTTTTCATTCTTAACCTTAGCATGTGATGGTGATGACACTAATCAGATAACACGAAACCGATAAACGCCAACTTTCGTTGCACGAGTACCATTCTACCAGACATCCACAAAAGAGATAGAAGCTGAATAGGCACCAATTATATTGAGACCCTATATGTCTATAGAATTTGACAACATAACGGTTTGTAAGCACACGTTATCTATCATGATTACATCGGGCAAGTAAGATGGTTAAAATTACCTACGAATCATGCATAACAAATACATGAACCTATGCTAGCATAGCAAGTTCTAAACCTCTATATTCACTGTCGCTTCAATAGAGATTCTTCTGTAACACCCCCAGATCCGGGGTCGGGGATCCGGGTCGTCACGGTCTTTCTTTCCATAATATCACTTCACTTAATTAATAATAATTAACCTTATGCTGCGACCCCACACTAACACACACCACAACCCGTTATAGTCTCAGAGATGAAATTGAAATAAGTACAAGTCTTTGAATCCACAATTTAAAAGTTATTACAACCCAAAATGATTACTTAATAAGTTTACAATTAATTGCCATTATCTGCCACAAGTTATAATTATACATAATTGATCCTCAAAAGTAGATGGTCTGATCTACAGATAGATCTACCTCTGCAGCTATAGCAGCTATGATCTCAACGGGAAGGCGCGGGGCACTTCCCACGCTCTTGCGCTGGGTCTGCTTGAGTCTGGCCATCCTTCCTAACTGTTGTTGTGTGATGAAGAAATAAAGCAAGAGTGAGCATTACAGCTCACAAGATAATATATAGTGTAAACAATAACGCAAGCATCTAAATGGATAACTTGCTGGAAACCTTTATCAGGTGAAAGATAATTACTTACTGGATATAAGCAAAAACAAGGGATGAAGTTACCAATTACTTCACTATACTTATATCATTTATAAGGCTACTTGAACTACCACTGTTCAAAGTATTATAGGTTTAAAAAGGTCATCCCATAGATGAGACCACAAGTTAAAACTTGAATAGATTCAATCTTTGAAATATTATTGAATGAAATAAAGTTACGAGATACTTTATTTAGTCCCGATATATATCCACATATATATCTCTTAAACATTTCCTGGAACCTCTGTTATGTAAAGTATGAACAGAGTTTGTAACATCCAATGAATTTTGGAAAGGAAAAGAATTTTGGCATAAACCCGATATCTTGCTGATCAGGCAAAGATACCAATAAGTAACCTTTTCTACTAGTAGATGGATGAATCCCCCACCGGTCATCACCCTGGCCTCATTAGGACCTTGTGCTGGACCGCCACCCGGCCTCTTACGCGTTGATGGACTGCCACCCAGCCACTTAAACTTTGATAGACCGTACCCCGGCCTGTCGCTTATGCCGACTCAATTAGATGGGCTTACTTCCCGAACGTTGGGTAAGTAATCAATTCATTTGTTTTCTCAAAACAGCAACCACGTTGCGAATGTAAAATACACCACAGAGCTGGATCCCCCAGGTTTTGAGCGAGTATTTAAATCCCCTTTGAAAGGAAGATCTTAAATATAAAAATGAGTTTTGGGGTCCACTCTAACTTTAAAAATCATTTTGAAGACTCGAAAATATTTTTTAAGAATGTTTGGAGTACTGCTGATTTATTAAAATAAATCAGTCCCGATATATTAGAAATATCTGAATATTATTATTTAAATAATATTCTCATAAAGATAATCCTTATTAAAATATTCGAAGTAGAAGTTTTAATACTCATACTTGAAATGGATATTAAATAACCAAAGATATACTTATACGAAAGTACTATCTTTATTTGAATAATCGAAAATAAGTTTGATTATCGAAACATTATTCTTTAATAAAATAAAGAATATTATTAAATAATAAGCGGAGTCATAATACCTCGAATGAATATTATAAATAATATTCATTAAATAAAATAAAGTGAGTCATACATCCTCAAATGAATATTCAATTAATAATCATTAAATATAATAAACATAGTCATAAGTCCCCGAATGAATATTCAAATAATATTCATTAATTAATATAAAGTTATCGAATAAACCTTATCCGATCAATAGTTTTGAAAACTATATCCATATATATATAAATATATATATATATACTCGGGAACATCGACTCCCGGTTTAGAAATATGTTCACCTTTTGATCCCCTATACTAAGGGTAAACTCAAATACTGCTTATCTCTAGCATAGGTATTATGCAACTATAAGCATTGAACCAACAAATATATAAATCAAGAATATGAAACAGGCATGCATATATACCATATCACATGCTACAATATATCACAAGAATTTGCTAATAACAAATATACATTTATCGCAAGATCATGCATATACACATATACATCACAACAACAGTTATACGGGTAGAAAACTTGCCTGAGCGATTGGGGGTTACAAATGGCTCGGGACGAGTCTGGTAACCTATAAACAACATGTGAGTTGGAATTAAACCAAAGTCACTTGTAAATCTATACTTTAACCAAATTAGACTCTAACGCTCGCTTTGCGCTTACTGATTTTCTTAAGTCACTCGAGTACCCTCGGCTCCACCATTTTTAATAATTTAACCATTACGAGTTTTAAGGCGATTCTTTCACGAGTGTCTTACCAACTGCCTAACACACTCTACATAAATGTTTCATACTCCAATTAGCCCTTTTAGGTCATCAACATATGTTTCAAAGTAAGGCGAGGGGTAATGGTTCGTTCGCGAAACGTCGTTACTTAAAACGGCCGTTTCTCCTAAACCGTACATCGGAATCAAACGAACCACATATCAAAACGAAGCTCGTAACATGAACTATCTAAAAATGGAAATGGTCAAAACATAGCAGGGAGTTCTCGGGTCCTAATGTTATGAACAAAAGCAGTCTAATATAAATCGGACATTACGACGGCTATGTTTACGCGATTTCCCAATTTTATACCATTCCAATTCAATCACCAATCAATCCCAATTCATTCATACAACCAACATCCATCCACAATACATCATAACAGCCCCAATCAACTCAATATTAAAAATTATACTTATTCTTAAATTTGAATTTAAACTATACTTAAGTCCTTTAACCAAACCATAAGATTTCAACATTCAATTCACCACCATTCCAACCCAAACTCTAAACCAACAAGCATTAAGCTACTCTATTACCATAACAACCAAAATCATCCTAATATACAAAGTAAAGCTAGGGTTTGGAGATGATATACCTTCCTTAAAGTGATGTGAGTAGCTAGGTAGCCTTAAGAAGCCTTGAGATGTCTTAGGGATGCTTGGATCTTAAAGGAAAACAAGAAAAAATCAAGTTAAAAATCTTGAAATCACTATTCATTATCTTCTTCATTGATTTCTTGGAGAAGATTGTGAATGATTTGGAGGCTTAAACTCATAGGATAGCCATAACTATGCATAAGGAGTACTAGAGAATTATCTTACCAATTTAGGAAGCTTGGAACTTGAATTTTGAAAATTCTTCTCTTTGAAATGGGAAAAAGCCGAGAGCAATGTGGGAGAAATGAAATGATTTTGTGTTTTTGATTTGCTTAGATTAGCTTGGTTGTTTTTGTTTTTTTTTGGTTAATTACCTTTCTAACCTTGAACTTTGTGTGGTTTTAAATCAACCACATCTCCTTCCCCTTATGTCATGCTTATGTCATGCTTATGATGTCATCATCCCTTACTTGCCCTCTTCTTATTGGTTGGATGACCTCATCATCCCTAATGTAATATCCGGGATATATCGTGTAATTATTTTTGCTATTATATAATTATTATGTGTGTTCAATATCTATTCTGTGAGCTAATTGTTAAGTGTTATATGTACTTGAATATTCAAAAATAATATTAATTGAGTATTTTAATTTTTATATGTCCAAAATAAAATATAGATAATTGTCATATCTTCCTAATTATTTTTATGTTGGTTTATGGATTTATAAGAATCATATGAAATTTCTAAAATCTTTTTCCGGGTAATTAAAATCTATTTTATAAAAACGGGAACCAACCAACGTCAACCCTTGTTACGTTTTTGGAACCCGAAACTCTTTCGAGAACTCCTTCCTTACCTAATTGTAATATTCCGAGCATTTCCCATGTTTCGACTTTTTCGATCCGGCGTACGGTTTGTCCTGCGCGGGTCCCGGCACAATATTTTCGATACAATATTCGTTTCGGTAAATCAATAAAACCCGTATTTTCGATAAACGGGAGCTTTTTATTAAACTATCACAATTATCACTTCGTAATACGTGTAACCAAGCGCTGAGACCAAGATCGCAGTACAAATTGTACTGATTTGGATAATTATCCCGAAAACCGATACCGTTTGGATCAGTTTTTACAAATAAACGTACCGTTTTATATCCAGAATGATCCAACGGGATACTAATTTTCCGTAATTATAAATAGCCTTTTACCGTATTTTATTTCGTATCAAAATCATTTGCAAACAGATAATTATATAATTTTCAGAGAAAAACCCTAATTTCCTAAAACTGTTCTAAGAATCAAACAGCAAAACGAAGGCGTTACCGATCTCTGTTTTCAAAGCTTGAGTAACCAAAACGAAGGATTTGAAGTGTTCTATCAGATTCTGAGCTTTGTTTCACTGCAAAATCAAAGGTTTATATTCTGAAAATTTATTTATTTTCGAATTTATTTTATTAAAAATATGAATTTTTGTTCGGATGATTGTTTGTATGATTTGATGATTGCATGTTGTAGAGCTTGTTTTCCTGATGATTTTCATATGTCATACGTCTGATTTGGAGTTCAATAACATGCTCAAAAGTGGGTTTAATTTTCGAATTTTAAAATTAGGGTTTATAACCCGTATGAATGTTCTTAATTGAAATTTGGGGGTTTCTTATTCTGTGATAGATTGATGTTGTGTTATAGTGGATTGTGTTCTCTGTGAAATTTGCAATCTAGTCGTATAAGTTTCATGAACCAACGAGGTCTGTAGAGAAGGGAGTTGTGTTTTGAAGTTTTCCGATGTTCGCCGGAAACTGGAAAATTTCACGGCCAAATTCCGGCCAACTCAGGGATTGTTAGGATGAATTGATTGCATGGTTGTGTTCCTGGTGTTGTGTAGATGTGATCAGGAGGTGTTGGTGGGGTGAGGACGCCGGGAACGTATTCTCCGGCCACCTCTGTGTTTTCCGGCGACGGGATGTAAAAATTGCAGTTTGGTCCCTGGACTTTTGGGGACGATACAGTTAGGTCCCTGAAGTTTCCAGACTTTGCAAATTTAGGATTCCTGTTTATAAAATGTTTAAAAATCATATTTCCTATTTATTTTTATTATAAAAATTCATTTTTAATTTCTGAAAATTCTAAAAATTATTATTTTAGTTCCGAAAATTATTTTTAATTCACAAATAAATCTAAATTAATTAGTTAATTAATTTCAGTTAATTTCTAATTGATTAATTGGTCAATTAATTCGAAAATTAATTGATTAATTGATTTAATTAATTACTAATTGATTTTAATTAATTATTTAATTAGATTTAATTATTTAAAAATGATTTAAAAATTCCGAAAAATAGTTTCGAGCTTTAAAATATTATTCTAAATTATTTCCAAGGCTCGATAATTATTCAAAAATTATTTCGGAGCCAGAATTGGCCAACCGAACCCTGTTTATTAACCCGAAATTGATCCAGCGACCCGTTTTAATTCCGAAAAATGTTTTAAAAATCATTTTAAATACCAGAAAGCCTATTTATGATCCGAGACTTCTTTATAAATAATATATCATTGATTACGTGATGTATTATGTGTTATATGTGACTTGTTAATTGACTATCGGTCTATATATTCGGTATTTACTTGATTATCGCATAACTTTCAATCCATTAATCGGATTTGGATAAAACGAAGGGTAGATAGAAGTATGTGTTGAATAGAACTACATGAGTAAATTATTGATAGATGCTTATGATATGTGAGCAGAAGAGGCAAGACGTAGGAAAGGGAAACAGATAGTTGAGGAGTAAGACGCTTGTGATTGGAAGCGAGTGCAGTGTAGTAAGCTAATATCAGGCAAGTTTTCTGAACTTTCTCAAGATATTGTAGTATTTGATAGTCAGATTGATACTGCAAGTGCTTTGAAGCACTAAAACCTAAACTCTGATTCCAGTTATTGTTCTTGAGCCATAAACCTTATTCTTTCTAGACCATTGATTGTTGTATACCTAAACACAAATCTCAAGTATACGATACTACTCCACAAATACATGCAAACAAAATCCCAAACACTGAACTGAATTACTTGTACATTCAATTCTTGTATCCTATGCTTTGAAAGCCCAAATCTTTGAAACCCTGCAATGTTGATTCCTTCGTTATCCAATTCTTTCATTACCCGGCATCCAAGCTTTTAAATTGCCTTATTGATCCTTACAAGGATTGAAACCCTTTCATTGTTAAATATTTATTGTTGTTAATGATTTCGGTTATTGTTTATTATTGATTCTGTTATTATGTTAGAATTGGATTATTTTTATAAAATTGGGGACCAGATTCGTGGTCAGACCATATAATGGTCAAGTTAGGCCAATGTGTGCCTTGGATCCAGTAGTTAGAGCAATGCTGTGTGCCTTGCTCGAGGTTAGTGCGTGACTGATCAGTAGCCTAACCTTGGTTTTTAAATTAAAAGTATAATATCCAATTCTAAATCATAATCCATTGTTCACTTGATATTATAATCATATTCACCTGATGATCATTATTCTCAGTTTTGTCATTGTGACTTGCTGAGCTAGTTAGTTCATTTGTGCGATGTTGTTTATATTCTTTCCAGTTAAAAAGGAACCAGTTGGTAAAGAGGATCCCCAGTCCAGCGCGAGAGCTAGGGGTTCAGGTTGAGAAAGCTGAGCTAGTAGGCTTCTTTTGGGATAAGTTAAATTTGTAAAAGTTTGTAATAATGTTTAATACTCAGTTTGAGTTTGAAATAGTTGGGATTTGAACGGTTTGTAATATATTAGTGTGTTGGGCTTGTGTGCATACTTTAACCTGTTGCGGTCCGTGATGGTTGGTAAGTAGGGTCACTGCATATATTATTATTATCTTTATTATTGTTATAAGCAGGTTATAATTAAGGTGTGTGTGTGTGGACCCCAAACTTCTGACCCGGGTTTGGAGGGCGCCACAGGTTTGGTATCAGAGCTACAGGTTATAAGTCACTGACACAAGCCTGGGTTGACGGGAATGGGTAGAGGGATAGGATTAGAAGTAAGGTATAGGATGATAGAACGTCGAGAGGTTGAGTGTTATGGTATAACCGGTATTAGTATAGTTTGCGTCGTGGTACAAGATTCTTATATTGCGATATGATTTCAGATAGCAGAGATGGCCGACTCTTTTATTCCCGTATCAGCTGATCACTCAGAGCCTTCAGTTGGAGCACCAGCATCGGATCCACGTCCTTTTATTCCACCAGCATTGGCTATTCTACCTCCACCGGTGTTGCAGCCCGTACCATTGCAGGCCATTCCACCTCCAGGCATGAGGCCACCTGTCAGAGGACCCCCACCTGCTGATTCAGGCTTTACTAGTCATTCAGTCACAGGAGTACCTTTCCAGTTCTCTTCCTATCATGTCCCATATCATCAGTTTGAGGCTTGCCTTATGGAGCAGCGATTCCTACAGGGTCAGATCCAGGAGTTATTGCATATCATGCGTACCAGAGAAATGGGAAATGGTGAGAGACGACTTAGGGAGAGGCTCCAGGCATTTCGTAGAGCAGCTGCTGTGAGGATTGTTGAGGCTACACATGAGGACATCACCCCTGATTTCCTAGTGGAGTGGGCTAAGTGGGTTCTAGAGGAGCTTGAGGAGATAGGAGGTCCAGATTTGCCATGAGCCAGAGATTCTGAGATGGAGATGCTGAGCAGTGTTGTTATGATTATGTAGTATGTACAGTAGTGTGTAGTGTGTATCAGTAGACTTTTGAGTTGTATTTATAGACTAGCTATGCTGATGAGTGAGTAGGTTGTTGTACCCTTTTTGCTTTTACTTCCGAAGCGTCTTTACGCTTGTATTACCTAAAATTTTTTATCTATATATATCAGTACCTTTTTCCTTTCCAACACTGTCATTTACTTTATCGCACCTGTTTTACTTTACCTTATTGATTGCACCAGTATACCCTGTGATACCATGTACCCTGTTTTCCCTAACTGTTTATATTCTGTAAAGAAGCATGCAATTTACTTAGTTACAACTGTTTTCAAAAAGAGATATTCCTATTTTACAAAACTTTTCTTTTATACAAAGATTTGATTCAAAAGCTAAATAAATTGATTGATTCTTTACAGAAAATGCCTCCCAGAAGAAATACTCGCACCAACACCCAGAATGAAGAAACCAACAACAACAACAATAACAACCAAGATGATACAAACCAGAATGTGAACCCAGGACCCATGGACCCAGCAATAGCCCAGATTCTTCAAATCCTGGCCCAACAAACAGTTCACCTGGCACAACAACAGCAGAGACAGACCAATCCCCAGGTAACTTTCAAAACTTTTCAGGCAGTAAACCCACCAGAATTCAAGGGTTCCTTAGAGCCAATTGAAGCAAATGTGTGGTTAAAGGAAATAGAGAAGGCATTTACCTTGGTAAAAGTGAAAGAGGAGCAGAAGGTTGAATTTGCAAGTTACTATCTGAAGAATGAGGCCACCTATTGGTGGGAGATGGTGAAGACATTGGAAAGCACAGATGTTATTACTTGGGAAAGGTTTAAGGAATTGTTTTTAGAAAAGTATTTTCCTCAGTTTGTTCAGGATCAAATGGAGCTGAAGTTTTTAGAATTAAAGCAAGGGAACATGTCGGTAGTAGATTATGAGGGGAAGTTTGAGGAATTGTCAAGGTATGTGCCGTCGTATATTGATACTGATAGAAAGAAAGCTAAGAGATTCCAGCAAGGCTTGAAGCCATGGATCAGAGGGAAGGTAGCTATTTTTGAATTGGATACCTATGTCGGAGTTGTGCAGAAAGCTATGATCGCAGAGACAGAGAGTGAGATGTTCCAGAAAGATAGGGAAAGATAGAAAAGGAAAGTTGAGGGAAGTGAGGGTCAATCACAAACAGGGAAGTTTCCAAATTTTAAGAAGGGCAAGTTTCAGCCAGGGAGAAATTTTAATTTCAGGAGACAAAATGCAGGAGACGGAGGCTAGGGCAACCGTCCAGCTAATGCGAATCAGCCGAATCAATTGAGATTAACTTTTCCAGATTGTCAAGTTTGTGAAAAGAAGCATGGAGGAGTTTATAACAAGTTGAATGTAGTATGTTTTAAATGCAACCAGAAAGGGCACTACTCGAGGGAGTGCCGAAATCAGCCAGCAAGAGAGCCAGCAAATAAGGATCAGCCTATCCGGAATCCAGCAGTGAAGGTTCCGGCCATTGGATTTACATGCTTTAAATGTGGGAAGCCAGGACATATGGCCATGGATTGCAAGACACCAGCCCCAGTTAGTAATGCATTAAGGATTATGATATCTAACCCAACAGTGAATGAGACTCCGAGGGCTAGAGTTTTTGACATGTCGGTGAAGGATGCGATCCAGGATGCGGATGTCGTGGCAGGTACGCTTAATGTGAATTTTTTTATGTGCCAAAGTGTTAATAGATTCGGGAGCAACTCGATCGTTTGTTTCACAAGATTTTGTTAGTAAGTTAAATTGTCCAGTTGGGTATTTAAATGAAATAATGACTGTGGAATTAGCAAATCAAGAACGTGTAACTGTTAACCAAGTTTGTGGGAATTGTGAGATTGAGATTTCTGGTAGTAAGTTTTGTGTAGATTTGATACCATTTAAGTTAGGAGAATTTGACGTTATATTAGGGATGGATTGGTTATCTAAGCACAATGCCCAGATAAATTGTCGAAATAAGAAAGTAATGGTGAAAACGCCAGACGAAAGAATAGTAACGTTCAAGGGACAGAAGCAGGTAAAGAAGTTCTTAACGATGATTCAAGCCAAGAAGTTACTACGACAAGGATGTGAGCATTTCGTAGCATATGTGATCGATAGAAGTCAGGAGCCAACAAAACTTGAAGATATTCCAGTAGTGAATGAATTTCCAGACGTATTTCCCGACGAGTTACCAGGACTTCCTCCAGACAGAGAAATTGAATTTGCAATCGACTTAGCACCTGGAACCGAACCAGTATCCAAGGCCCCGTACAGAATGGCGCATGTTGAGATGAAAGAGCTGGCGAAGCAATTGCAAGAATTGTTAGAAAAAGGAGTAATCAGACCTAGTATATCCCCGTGGGGAGCCCCGGTATTATTTGTTAAGAAGAAAGATGGAAGCATGAGATTATGTATTGACTATAGGGAGCTCAACAAGCTTACAATCAAGAATAAGTATCCGTTACCTAGAATTGATGATTTGTTTGACCAATTGAAGGGAGCCAAGTACTTCTCCAAAATTGATTTAAGATCGGGATATCATCAACTGAAGATCAAGCCAGAAGATATACCAAAGACAGCTTTCAGAACAAGGTATGGACATTACGAGTTTTTAGTGATGTCTTTTGGATTGACCAACGCCCCAGCAGCGTTTATGGACCTGATAAACAGAATTTTTAA
The DNA here is from genome assembly GCF_009905375.1 of Apium graveolens. NCBI lineage: Eukaryota > Viridiplantae > Streptophyta > Magnoliopsida > Apiales > Apiaceae > Apium > Apium graveolens. The sequence goes on along the minus strand of NW_027417903.1, from coordinate 100,203 downwards.
GGAGTATTTGGATAAGTTTGTTATTGTGTTTATAGACGATATTTTGATCTATTCAAAGACGGAGGAGGATCATGCGGAACATTTAAGGACAACTTTGGAGATTTTAAGGAAAAAGAAGTTATATGCTAAATTGTCGAAGTGTGAGTTTTGGCTACAGGAAGTTCAGTTCTTAGGACACATAGTCAGTAATGAAGGGATCAAAGTGGACCCGACAAAGATCGAGGCAATTACGAATTGGGAAAGACCGAGAACACCCACTGAAGTAAGAAGTTTCTTGGGATTGGCAGGATATTATCGACGATTCGTTCAGAATTTCTCAAGAATTGTAACACCATTGACAAAGCTTACATGAAAGAATGAAAAGTTTATATGGAATGACAAGTGCGAAGAAAGTTTTCAGGAATTAAAGCGGATATTAATCACAGCACCTGTTTTGTCACTTCCAGACGATCAAGGAAATTTCGTAATTTATAGCGATGCTTCTTACAAAGGATTAGGATGTGTTCTTATGCAGCACGACAAGGTGATTGCGTATGCGTCAAGGCAATTGAAACCACACGAACAGAAGTACCCTACTCATGATTTGGACTTAGCAGTCATAGTACTTGCTTTGAAGATTTGGAGACATTATTTGTATGGAGAAAAATGTGAGATTTTCACGGATCACAAAAGTTTGAAATATATATTTACCCAGAAGGAACTTAATATGAGACAAAGGAGATGGTTAGAATTGATCAAGGATTATGATTGCTCGATTAATTATCATCCCCGTAAGGCGAACGTTGTAGCAGATGCGTTAAGTCGGAAGGAAAGGTTAAATGTGTTATCCGTACCTGAAGAGATATATAAAGAATTTCAAAAATTGGAATTGGAGATTAGAATTTGTAAGCCTAAGGAAGCAAAAGTGTACGGTATGATTTTCCAACCGGAGTTATTGGAGAAAATAAAGAAATGCCAGAAAGAGATAATGGATCAAGATATAAATAGTTTGGTAGGTGAGGAATTATGCACGCAACAAGATGATCAAGGTATTCTTAGGTTTTCTTCAAGAATTTGGATTCCACCAGTGACGGAGCTGAAAAATAAAATTTTACAAGAGGCACATAGTTCAAGATATTCCATCCATCCAGGGAGTACCAAAATGTACAGAGATTTAAAGAAGAATTATTGGTGGCCAGATATGAAGAGGGAAATTGCGGAATGGGTTAGTAAATGCTATACATGTCAGAGAGTTAAAGCAGAGCATCAGAGACCAAGCGGATTGCTACAGCCATTGGAGATTCCAGAGTGGAAGTGGGAACATATTACCATGGATTTCATAGTTGGATTACCAAGGACAAAGGCTAATCATGATGCCATTTGGGTTATAGTAGATAGACTTACCAAGTCAGCTCATTTTCTGCCTATAAATGAACGATTTTCGCTCGACAAGTTAGTTCATATGTACTTGAAAGAGATCGTAGTTCGTCATGAAGTTCCAGTGTCTATTGTATCTGATCGAGATCCAAGATTTAATTCAAGATTCTGGAAGAGTTTTCAAGAATGTTTGGGAACAAGATTGAATATGAGTACGGCCTATCACCCCCAAACGGATGGCCAAAGTGAAAGAACGATCCAGACAATCGAGGACATGCTACGTGTTTGTGCTATTGATTTCAAAGGAAGTTGGGACGAGCATTTACCCCTGGTAGAGTTTGCTTATAACAACAGTTATCATGCCAGCATTGGGATGCCACCTTATGAAGCCCTTTATGGACGCAAATGTAGATCTCCAGTATATTGGGACGAAGTAGGAGAATGCCAAATACTCAGACTCGAATTGGTACAGCAGATAAAGGAAGTTGTTGAAATTATCCAGAAAAGATTAATAGCCGCACAAGATCGTCAAAGGAAATATGCAGACCAGTCAAGAAAAGACATGGAATTTGAAGAGGGAAGCTTGGTATTATTGAAAGTATCACCGTGGAAAGGACTAACAAGGTTTGGGAAGAAAGGGAAGTTAAACCCAAGATATGTCGGACCTTTTGAAATCCTAAAGCATATTGGCAAAGTAGCTTACGAGTTGGCGTTACCTCCGTACATGGAGCACATTCACAATGTTTTTCACATATCAATGCTTAAGAAATATAATCCAGACTCCAGGCATGTAATAGAATATGAGCCAATAGAACTTCAAGCAGATTTATCATATGTAGAGAGCCCAGTAGAAGTTCTAGAAGAGAGAGAAAAAGTATTGAGAAATAAAGTGGTAAAGTTAGTAAGAGTATTATGGAGAAACCCAAAGGTTGAAGAGTCAACCTGGGAGTTAGAAAGTGATATAAGAGAAAAGTACCCTCATTTGTTTTCTTAGAGATTCTGAGGACAGAATCCTTTTAAGGGGGGAAAGATGTAATATCCAGGATATATCGTGTAATTATTTTTGCTATTATATAATTATTATATGTGTTCAGTATCTATTCTGTGAGCTAATTGTTAAGTGTTATATGTACTTGAATATTCAAAAATAATATTAATTGAGTATTTTAATTTTTATATGTCCAAAATAAAATATAGATAATTATCATATCTTCCTAATTATTTTTATGTTGGTTTATGGATTTATAAGAATCATATGAAATTTCTAAAATCTTTTTCGGGGTAATTAAAATCTATTTTATAAAAACGGGAACCAACAGACGTCAACCGTTGTTACGTTTTTGGAACCCGAAACTCTTTCGAGAACTCCTTCCTAACCTAATTGTAATATTCAGAGCATTTCCCATGTTTCGACTTTTTCGATCCGGCGTACGGTTTGTCCTGCGCGGGTCCCGGCATAACATTTTCGATACAATATTCATTTCGGTAAATCAATAAAACCCGTATTTTCGATAAACGGGAGCTTTTTATTAAACTATCACAATTATCACTTCGTAATACGTGTAACCAAGCGCTGAGACCAAGACCGCAGTACAAATTGTACTGATTTGGATAATTATCCCGAAAACCGATACCATTTGGATCAGTTTTTACAAATAAACGTACCGTTTTATATCCAGAATGATCCAACGGGATACTAATTTTCCGTAATTATAAATAGCCTTTTACAGTATTTTATTTTGTATCAAAATCATTTGTAGACAGATAATTATATAATTTTCAGAGAAAAACCCTAATTTCCTAAAACTGTTCTAAGAATCAAACAACAAAACGAAGGCGTTACCGATCTCTGTTTTCAAAGCTTGAGTAACCAAAACGAAGGATTTGAAGTGTTCTATCAGATTCTGAGCTTTGTTTCACTGCAGAATCAAAGATTTATTTTCTGAAAATTTATTTATTTTCGAATTTATTTTATTAAAAATATGAATTTTTGTTCAGATGATTGTTTGTATGATTTGATGATTGCATATTGTAGAGCTTGTTTTCCTGATGATTTTCATATGTCATACGTCTGATTTGGAGTTCAATAACATGCTCAAAAGTGGGTTTAATTTTCGAATTTTAAAATTAGGGTTTATAACCCGTATGAATGTTCTTAATTGAAATTTGGGGGTTTCTTATTCTGTGATAGATTGATGTTGTGTTATAGTGGGTTGTGTTCTCTGTAAAATTTGCAATCTAGTCGTATAAGTTTCATGAACCAACGAGGTCTGTAGAGAAGGGAGTTGTGTTTTGAAGTTTTCCGATATTCGCCGGAAAAAGGAAAATTTCACGGCCAAATTCCGGCCAACTCAGGGATTGTTAGGATGAATTGATTGCATGGTTGTGTTCCTGGTGTTGTGTAGATGTGATCTGGAGGTGTTGGTGGGGTGAGGACGCCGGGAACGTATTCTCCGGCCACCTCTGTGTTTTCCGGCGACGGGATGTAAAAATTGCAGTTCGGTCCCTGGACTTTTGGGGACGATACAGTTAGGTCCCTAAAGTTTCCAGACTTTGCAAATTTAGGATTCCTGTTTATAAAATGTTTAAAAATCATATTTCCTATTTATTTTTATTAAAATAATTCATTTTTAATTTCTGAAAATTCTAAAAATTATTATTTTAATTCCGAAAATTATTTTTAATTCACAAATAAATCTAAATTAATTAGTTAATTAATTTCAGTTAATTTCTAATTGATTAATTGGTCAATTAATTCAAAAATTAATTGATTAATTGATTTAATTAATTATTAATTGATTTTAATTAATTATTTAATTAGATTTAATTATTTAAAAATGATTTAAAAATTCCGAAAAATAGTTTCGAGCTTTAAAATATTATTCTAAATTATTTCCAAGGCTCGATAATTATTCTAAAATTATTTCGGAGCCAGAATTGGCCAACCGAACCCTGTTTATTAACCCGAAATTGATCCAGCGACCCGTTTTAATTCCGAAAAATGTTTTAAAAATCATTTTAAATACCAGAAAGCCTATTTATGACCCGAGACTTCTTTATAAATAATATATCATTGATTACGTGATGTATTATGTGCTATATGTGACTTGTTAATTGACTATCGGTCTATATATTCGGTATTTACTTGATTATCGCATAACTTTCAATCCGTTAATCGGATTTGGGTAAAACGAAGGGTAGATAGAAGTATTTGTTGAATAGAATTACATGAGTAAATTATTGATAGATGCTTATGATATGTGAGCAGAAGAGGCAAGACGTAGGAAAGGGAAACAGATAGTTGAGGAGTAAGACGCTTGTGATTGGAAGCGAGTGCAGTGTAGTAAGCTAATATCAGGCAAGTTTTCTGAACTTTCTCAAGATATTGTAGTATTTGATAGTCAGATTGATACTGCAAGTGCTTTGAAGCACTAAAACCTAAACTCTGATTCCAGTTATTGTTCTTGAGCCATAAACCTTATTCTTTCTAGACCATTGATTGTTGTATACCTAAACACAAATCTCAAGTATACGATACTACTCCACAAATACATGCAAACAAAATCCCAAACACTGAACTGAATTACTTGTACATTCAATCCTTGTATCCTATGCTTTGAAAGCCCAAATCTTTGAAACCCTGCAATGTTGATTCCTTCGTTATCCAATTCTTTCATTACCCGGCATCCAAGCTTTTAAATTGCCTTATTGATCCTTACAAGGATTGAAACCCTTTCATTGTTAAACATTTATTGTTGTTAATGATTTCGGTTATTGTTTATTATTGCATATTCTATTATTATGTTAGAATTGGATTGTTTTTATAAAATTGGGGACCAGATTCGTGGTCAGATCATATAATGGTCAAGTTAGGCCAATGTGTGCCTTGGATCCAGTAGTTAGAGCAATGTTGTGTGCCTTGCTCGAGGTTAGTGCGTGACTGATCAGCAGCCTAACCTTGGTTTTTAAATTAAAAGTATAATATCCAATTCTAAATCATAATCCATTGTTCACTTGATATTATAATCATATTCACCTGATGATCATTATTCTCAGTTTTGTCATTGTGACTTGCTGAGCTAGTTAGCTCATTTGTGCGATGTTGTTTATATTCTTTCCAGTTAAAAAGGAACCGGTTGGTAAAGAGGATCCCCAGTCCAGCGCGAGAGCTAGGGGTTCAGGTTGAGAAAGCTGAGCTAGTAGGCTTCTTTTGGGATAAGTTAAATTTGTAAAAGTTTGTAATAATGTTTAATACTCAGTTTGAGTTTGAAATAGTTGGGATTTGAACGGTTTATAATATATTAGTGTGTTGGGCTTGTGTGCATACTTTAACCTGTTGCGGTCCGTGGTGGTTGGTAAGTAGGGTCACTGCATATATTATTATTATCTTTATTATTGTTATAAGCAGGTTATAATTAAGGTGTGTGTGTGTGGACCCCAAACTTCTGACCCGTGTTTGGAGGGCGCCACACCTAACCTCCTTGATTAACTTCCTAATTGTTTGCCTAATGACCGCTGATCTGTTATACGGTTCGCTTAACTTTCGTTCTCATTTCTCGTTTGAGGGATCATACCCGGGATCTTATTACTTGGGTTTCCTTAACCTTTCTCAATACATTATATTCCTTTTATGATCCTCTCTTATAATCCTTTAATTTAAATCCTTTTTATCCTGTTACCTTATACTCAATTCTTTCCGTATCTAGTGGATTTCCGGGAAAAATCAAAGTGTTCGGAATTGGATTCTGACGATCTTTATATACACTTATATACCATATAGAGTACTAATAAAATCTTAGACTATCCATAAAAGAAACCCTACATAGTGTGGCATGAACAGTTTTCTTATTCAGCAATATCAGCAAAAACACTATTCACAAGGGTTACAAAAAGTTCAAAATTTTGGGGTTATTACAGATTAACACGCTATCTTATATGTTAGCTACACACATAAGACGATAAGCACAACCAATACTAGGATATCAATCAATCACCACACACCAAGATATCAGAACAAATTAATTATTGAAATCCATAAGTAAATCTGCTAGAACCCCATGACAACGATTAGCCCATAATTGAACTCATCGTCACCATGGGTTCCAATGAAAGCATGGTATAAACAAGGTCTTAATAAATTGAATAATAATCAAAGTACGAATAAACGAGATCTAGGTTCAACAAGAACGAAAACGAGCATCCAAAGTTACAACTAATTCAAAGAATCACAATTTGAAAACAAGATCTTCTTTTTCAGAGTTGTTCTGTGCTTCTAGGTCTTCTCCTTGGTATCCCAATCTTCTCGGATGATGAAAACCCTTTTTTTCAAGTATATATACGCCCCTAGTGGACCCGGACCCTTAAAATAGTCAAATTCCACTCAACAAAGGCTTTTTCAGCGAAATCAGCGACCAGCCGCGCCTTGGGCGGCCGCTCAGCTCTCCTGGGCGGGCGCTCAGCTCCTGGGCGGCCGCTCAGCTCTCCTGGGTGGGCGCTCAGACAGCTTCTGGAAAAAATTCTGATGAATCTTGTTTTGACCATAACTTGAGTTCTACTCATCAGAATTAGGCGATTCAACTGCCCACGCGAAGCTAACGAGATTCTCTACAACTTGACAATGGCCTTGGCTTCCAAATATGATCACTTTTTATCATATTTCCTTTAAAAGCTCCTTTCTTCATTTAACTGATACCTGAAATGCAATAACACAAAAACACATCAAAATACCAACAACTTGAGTCCAAAACACCAATTTAAGCTTGTAATGAAGCATTCCAAGTGGATATAAAATCCACTCATCAATGTCCAAGGAATCCAATTATCACAAACTCCCAAAACTCAAACCTCCAAACATAGCCAGTCAAACACTCAACAAACTCCAACCTCAAAGCCCAAATACCTTTACAAACAAACTAAAAATTCCTTACTCAAAATACCAATCACTACCAACCATGTCTCTTTAAATAAAATCTCAAATCTACCTTCATTCAAGCCTCCAATCAAGACTCACTTCAAAATTGTTGAGAGAAAACCAAAGAAAATTCAAGCCAATGCTGGTGCTATCTGAAACTGCTTCAATCAAGCTAATTTTGTACCTATAATGGGAGCATAACAGATAATGACTATCACCAACAACTAGTTAAGGAGATAGTCAAAATTTGGGTTGTCTCTTTGGGATAAGTCAGAATCTACTGCTTGGATGAAACCTTCATTTTGATGAGTAGAGAAGTAATAGAAACATTTTCAAGCATATAATTGAAGAGAGTAATAAGCTTGATGAAGGATAAGGATTCTAACACAAGAATGTGGAAGGCTGTGATGTCTGAGAGGTTGAGAGAAAAGGATGAAAGGCATCCTAGGATAAAGGCTGAGAGGGAAGAAAGAGAAAGGCAATATGACAAGGAGACTGAGATGTTTGAACATAGATCTAATGAACTCAGGGCAAGGGGATTGAGTAGAATTTCAAAAGATGGACATTTTTTAACATTAAAGTTGGCAGATTTTCAAGATTCATGGTTAATTATCTCAATAATTACTCATTGGAAGAATGGCTCAAACTGGTGGAAGCCTTAAGAGGGACATAAATTATTGAAGAACTCCAAGTGCTAGTAAATCTTAAGGACCTCATTAAGAAAGAACATGGTTATGAGAAATTCACCTGATGTTTGTAATTTAAACTTATGTAATTGATCAATGTATAAATAGTGTAATTCTTATTTAATCCGTCAATTTATTATATTTGATTTTTGCTTGGGGTTAGTCTTATTATCAGGCATGAATTTGTGATAAGCAATCTTTCTCACAAATTAGGGGAGATTATTGTGCAAGACATGCTTGTATAATAACAAGACTGAGTCATATTGATAGCCCTAAGATTAAATTGTTTGATAATCAATATTTGTATTCTGTAGTTATTTTCCTTGAGTTTTTAAAAATGTTTAGTAGATTAGACTGGGGGATTTTTCTGTGAACAGTTTCAAGCTAAGGAATAAACTCTGGAAGAAGATCAAGTCTTGATCATGCCTCAGAGAAAAGATGTAGAAGCTTTGAGTTGAATAATGATGTTCTATGAAAAATGTTCTAAGTCAAGATATCGACAAGTCACAGATCAAGGTATATCGAGAAGTTATTCGAGAAGTCCAAAATGACTTGTAGAGAAGTACAAAATGACTTATAGACTAGTCTCAGAGATATCGACAAGTCAATTCTGCATGTAGAGATCTTAGTGATATCGAGAAGTCAAATGAAAATGTAGAGAACTGGAGATATCGACAAGTCAATTCTGCATGTAGAGATCTTAGAGATATCGATAAGTTAAATTCTTCATGTAGAGAACTCGAGATGTCGACAAATCAAAAGCTTATATCGAGAACTATAGACGTCCATAAGTCATTTCATATATGGAAAACTGGAGACCTTGATAAGTCAAATATGCCTATAGAGAATTCGAGATATCGATAAATCATTATAATTATCGATATGTCACTTCTCTATAGAACAAAAGGAGATCTCGACACACTATCTCAAATTCAGAATACAGACAAGTTCAAGATTCAAGATTATCAGTCAACAAACAATTCATTCACTGAATTGAAAAGTCTACAAAAGCAAATTGAAGAATACAAGATCAAGGGCCAAGATCCACTTGACAAAGGATGGTCATAAACCTGCAAGATTCTGCACAAATTTGCCAACACCAGAAAAGAAAATAGACAAGGTTGCTTTAGAAATTGGTTTAGTACATTTTAGTGTAAGTTTTGTAAACCCGTGTTGCTAGTCTATAAAGCATGTACGGGTCCTTAGTTTAGAAGTAACAAATAGATCTAGATTTTTTTGTATTCTCTCAAGATAGAAGATGAGTTCTTACTATTCAAGAACACATATTTGTAGTAAAATAAACTTAATTAATACAATTAAGTGAGTTTTTGATATTGTGTGCTTTATATGATTCTGTGAAACACAATATCTTTACATATCTTATCTGCTTTGTTCAAGCATAATCCAAAGAGCTTAAAAATAAAGAAAAATCCAAGAAATACATTCGCCCCCCTCTGTGTTACTTTTCAGTGCATTCAATATCTAACACTAATCATGCAAGCAAGATTTTGAGTCGGTCAATTGTGCGTGCTAAAGGTCATAGTGTTAAAGTCTATGATCGAAATTCGTTGTTGTTTGAAGTAGTCACTAGAAAAGTTGACCAAAAAAGGGGTAATAAGCAATACCGTTAGGATTCGCGAGCATTTATGTTCTTGTGGAAAATGTCAAACTTATCGTATTCCTTGTTCTCATGTGATTACTTGTTGCGCCATTTGAAGTTGAACCATGAACCGTTGATTGATGAAATCTATAATTAGATAATGTATCGATATTTTACAATGGTGTGTTCGAACCCATTCCGAGCAAAGGAGATGCACGTTGGCCGGCGGGTATTAACTTTCCAAACGTGATCCATGACAAAAATGTTGAGAAAAAAAAAAGAAAAAGGAAGCTCACGAGGTACCAGAATGCGATGAATTTCCAAGTACCGAAAGGGAAAAAATGAGTTATTTAATTAATGTTATGTTGCATTCATAGACATTTATTAGTGAAACTTGTGTGTATTAATGTTGGTTAAAAATATTTCATGAATTTGAAGATTTTTATTGATCATTTTTATGTGTACGTGTGTTTTGTTATTGTTAATTTTATTGTAATGCTTTAATTTCGGTAATTAGCAAAATTTCGTAGTTTTTGCGTAATTTTGAAAAATTAGAAAAATTTATCGTAGCTGGAAAAAGAGCAGAAGTTTCTGTGATTCAATTGATAAAACGAGACATGAATCAGCGTTTGGAAGAAAAACGTTGCTTCGTGCAGCGTTTTGCTTTTTCTTAAAAAAAACTAAATTAAAACGTTTCTTTAAGTAGAGTTTACTTAGCGTTTAAAAAATTGTCTTTAAATGTATTTTTAACTTCCGTTTAGGGTGAAAACGAACTTTCGTCTTGCGTATTAGCATTTTATAAAATATAAAAAAATCGGGGGACGAACTATTATGTAGCGTTTTAGATTATTTTAAAAATCAAAACTGAAGGTGAGCGTCTTTTTAAGTAGCTTTTTGTAGTTTAAACATTAAAAATATGCAAAACGCTTAGCAAAGTGGTGTTTTCATGATTGAAAAAAATGTACCAAAGTCTAGACGATAACATTTGGGGTCATTTTTGTCAGAATTGATATTTTGTACCGTGATTTTCCTTAAATGACCCGAATTAAAGTTGTATTTGGTTACCAAGTCGATAAGGGGGAGATTGGTTGTTTGGAAAGTGTATATGAGGGAGGGAGGGAGGGAGATAGATAGAGAAAGACGAGGGATGTTGTTCCAAGTAGGAGGACAAGGAAGCCGACCAACCTTCTTTGAAATGGCAGCTGCTCAACAGCTTCCTTCCAGTCTCCGTGCTGCTCTCACCTACTCCCTTGGTGTACGCTACCCCCCCCCCCCCTTTTTCCATTTTCCCCTTAATTGTGATTTTTTGATTTTCTAATTCATATTCATTAATTCAATTGAATTCTAGGTTTTGGCTTTGAGAAGACCCTTTCTCCATAAGCTTCTAGACTATGAAGATGAATTCTTTGCTCTTCTTACTCTTCTTCTTGAAACCCATAGTCTTAGAAATACAGGTCTCTCCCTCTCTCTCTCTCTCAAGCTTATATGCTTGTTTTCTGTGCATTCAAGATAAGGATTTTCTACTTTATAATTCACATGTTTTCATCCTTACTTCTAACTCACTTAGTGTTACCCATCAGTTTCGCCTTATTTTATTACTTTCCTGCAAACTAGCTTATGTACCTAATTCATTCATTTTGCACAATGGTTTGTCTAAATTTTGATTTAAACGCAAACAAATTTTATGTCAGTACCCAGCTGCTTACAAACAACTTACTGCTGTAAGTTAATGTAATCAAGTCCATATGGAATTGGAAGAGCTTCAATTGTTTAGTTTTTCATTTGATATATGTGTGTCTGTGTATGCGCATGCCCTGTGTGCAAGTTTAATTGAATGAAGAGAGCACCTTTCAATTTTTAAAGCTTTCTTGTACTTAAATGGTGTTATCTTTCTTCCTTTTTTTATCTTCAAATTATTTTTTCAGATAAGAAAAGGTGTTCATATTTTTCTGCCTTGTCCTTGTTCAGATGCTTGTTTTTCAGAATCTTTATATGGTTTGCGAAGGAGAGCAGTTAATGTGAAACTGAAGAATGTTAATTCAGAAGCAGGTGAGCAGATCCAGCAGTCAAGTCTGGAGAAACGTCAAAAAGTTCTTTCAGTTGCATTTCTGGTAGGAAATTTTTCTTCTAGCTGAACTCCCCATCCCAATAGCAGCAGGAAATGCAATAATGTTAATGCTATTAAATGCGTATCTAGTCTTTAAACTCATTATCTTTTGTTGCAATTTTCTTAAGTTAGATGTATTTTTGAGCTGCAATGGGTCACCCATAATTTGAACAAACGTATGTAACATGATACATTTGTGTAAATTCAATTGTTTATACAAGTACTTCTTTAGATTGCAGACAAAGTGCTTACTGCTTCAATGAAATATTTAAACGTGTATTGCCCCTTTAATTATGACATTACACTACTGTACTGTATAATGTTAATATGGTATATCTTAATCTCTATTTTTATTGATCATACTAGACCCCTTTAATTATGACATTACACTACTGTACTATATAATGGTAATTTGGTATACCTTAATCTCTATTTTTATTGATCATACTAGATCTTTCATGTATGTGGCTTAGCATGTCATGAATTTTTAGATATCCAAAAAAAAATGATTATATAATATGCCACTGTTCGAATTCTCTAATCTCATTTTGCCTACTTTTCCAGAGAAAATTTATATCAAGAGTTTAGACATTCAATAATTCTTGTAGTAGTTAAGTACAGTATGTAATTTCTTAAAGTTTCCTATAAACTTTGAGAACAGTGCCATCCAAACAAGAATCACAGAGAAGCATGTTTCTGCCATAGATGTATTATTTTCATATTGATAAAGGCAACCTGTCGTCATATTGGATTTGAGAAAATGTGTGACGGCTGAAGTTGTGCTTCTCTTAGGTTCACAAAATTTTGATGTGTAGGAGCAGAGATACATTCTTATATATTTGTATGAGATATGAGCATAGATACTTATATCTATCTATACAATCTATTAACTTGAAGGCTTTTGGAGTCCAAATATATGTGGGAGGCCTGCCTGGGACTACCTTTTTTAATTGAGTTTCACCATTCAAATGGGTCATAGGCAGTTGAATTTTGGAGCACGTGATTGTTTTGCTGGGTAGATATAATTTTTGACATGCCCTTAAAGTAAGTGGACAACTTAGTCTCACCAAATGGGCATATTGGAGACTTATAGACTTGATATTTGTACTTGTGTTTCTTCTTCCATTCTTGTGATCCTTTCACTAAATGGAGGAGGTAAATGTATTGTAATGTTATATTTATGTAGGTTGTGCTACCATACTTCAAGTCAAAGTTGTACACAATCTATAACAAAGAAAGAGAAGCTGCACTTCAAGCAAGTTTATGGGGTCATGTTGATGACAGATTAAATGAAAATGACTATTCTGGTGGAGATGATCAGTCTTTTGCTTCAAGCAGTCCTTCACATAGGGGAGAATCAGCTAGAACAACTTTGGCAAAGAGAATTAAAAAGATCATTGGTGTCTGTTATCCATGGATACATGCTGGAAATGAAGGTACATGCTTTTAAGTCATACACATATTGTTTGCATAGATATGTTTCTTATGTCCCTTCATTGTGAGGAAGGGAGACAGTAAATCTGAATTCATATTATGGATTAGGCATCTACCTGATGCAGAATTTTTTGGGGGAGCTATCAATCTATATATTCTGCTGAGGTTATTATTATTATTATTTTTGTTTTCTTCAATTCATGTAGTTGAGAGCCTTTAAAAGCTTCTGTATCGATGTCTTCTATGAAGTGGAGTTTTAACTCTGTTTTGTGGGTATTATGTCGAAGGGTCCAACTTTTTTGTTTTACTAAAGAGTGTGTGTTTTTTTCTTCTTTTATTTGGCAGACTCATTATATGTTCTCTCTTTGAATATATAGTGTGATTATCTTCCACTTTGCTAGTAGAAATTATATAATTACACTGGTTTGCCCTTGATTCACGAACTTAGATTTACAAGCTAAGACTGTGCATGTATGGACTACGAATGAATTTGACCTTGTACTTGGTAAATAATTTTGAATTGTTTATGTTATATGTAATCGTTTTCTTATAATGTAGATTTATTGTGGTAATTATATTTCTTGACTAGACTTAAAATCTTATTTTTTCTTAATAATTACATTGTAATATCAGTTAACTTTTTTAATTTCATGAGACAAATAACTTCAATGATGAAATTTGGAGATTAGATAAAACTTTTAAATAGAATGTTGTCTTTTTTAAGAAAGTAACTATGTTTTCCCTTAGATAAAACATTAATATATTTCATAAATTTGCATACTGGTTGCAGACTTAAATACAAGTTGAGCAAATTGTAAATATTGAAAAAGTGTACTGCTCCGTGAATTAAGTTTCTAATTAACAAAGGACGTCTGTAAAGTCAGTTTGTATGAGTTTTATCGTCTGTAGAGATGGATACATATTTAGGATTTAAGTGAGGAGCTTTGTCTTTGCGTTTTCACTTTCAAAATATATTTTTTTATAATTGTTACACGTCTTTTCATGATTAATATGCATAATAAATCCATGATCCTGCAAATATTTGTATAATATTGAGTATCTGATATGATTCAGTCCTAATAGTAGCCCAGGTTTTTCCAACCGAATACATCAATCATAATTTGTAGATAGGCCCTGAAAATTGATGATCTGTTAGTATATTTATCTTTTACTGTATGCCTACTGTGTGATAAGCAATACTAAAACGAGAAACTGCACTAGAACTGTTGGGCAATGTTTATACTTATATAGTTTATTTATAAAATCGCAGGACTAGCTTTTGCATATCAGCTATTATATCTATTGGATGCTACTGGGTTTTATTCCCCAGGATTACATGCACTTGGGGTTCATGTTTGTCGAGCTACAGGACAGGAGCTGGTATCAACCTAGAACACTCTTTTTTTGATAAGTCTGTTTCATTAATATTAGTATGTTTATGACTATTCGCTATTTTTAGTCAAATATGTTTCTCTATACACAAATTATATTAGAATTTGTTGGTCTAGTTGGTGCCTGATCTATTACACATATTTCCCTATCATCTTGTTATTCTGAGATTCATCATTTTCCTACGTCATGCTAGATGGACACTTCTTCACGAATTTCTAGGATAAGAAGCCGTGAGCGAGAAAGACTTCGTGGTCCTCCTTGGTTGAAGGTACTAAAGTCTGGCCATTTGTTGATGTCTATATCTTTGGTGCTTTCTAAGATTGATATCTGATTTGCTTCTTTATGTGGGATATGATTGTTCGGTGGCCCCCTAATACTCTTGTTAACACTTAACAGTTAACACAGCGTTCCTGTTATTCTAGTGCTATATATATTAAGTACTTTCATTATATTTCCGAAAATGCAGCTTATACTTCAATGTTTCCATCTGAAGGCAAACACACACACACATTATCTGCCAACTTGTTATAGTTTCTGTATTCTGTGATTCATGAATAATTGCTGATATTAGTACTAATTTTTCCAAATCTTCATAATGTACTCTTGCTCTTTTTTTTTCTTAATTTGTTTTCTTTTAATTGCTAAATGTTTAATTTATGTCACTCCACTTTAGGTGATTAATACTTTTTTAGAGTGTATAGTTTGCCGAATAATTTGTACTGCATTTTTTTTAGCCGCAAGGAAATTATGAAAAGTAGAATAATATGAAAGTGAATTCAGAAATGATTTTTGTTTTTAAAGATATCCTCTGGACTGCGGGGATACTAGTACATTAATCTAATTGTGAAAATATGTAACAATGAATTTCAGCTGTATGAAATTTATGATATAATAGATGTCTGAGGAAATGAACCCCTTACAATATTAATATCATCAATTCTTAGTTGCGTGTATAGATGTATATTAAAAAACCTTGAAATATTTCATTTTTAATTGGTGCTCAGGAGTCCCAGCAGGGACAAGTAAATTATAATTTGAAATCTGCATGATGGCATGAGGACAATTTCATTATTAAAGAAATAGTTGTTCCTTCTGTGATTAATATGCAAAGAACCAATAAATACTCCATCTACTCAATAATATACGAGAGTTTGACTTTTGAACTGTCATATTAAAACAAATTCAGATCAATAAACATTCAATTTTACTGAAGTAAGATTATAATAAACTACATAACTGATAGGTATAAGATTTACAAACTTTATAAGTTTAAATGCTTTGAATTGACTTTATAGAGTTGAACATTATTGTCGTATTCAATAATTTTCCAAGCTACGATTTTTTGATGAAAGAATAATGTGTTTTAGCCAGAAAGAGAGTACTTACATAGTAACTGTTGGATTGTGGAATATTGGTGAACGTTGCTGAATGTAGGATAGTAAACAAGATCGATCTTGCTCTAGTGACTGATCGTAACCTAAAGAGCAGGCATTATTAGTCCACCTTTGATTTATATTTGAACATATCAAACATCGAGGTGATAAAAGCATTTGAGCCAAATGGTCTTGCAAGCATTTAGTTTTCCCGTAAAATATTGTACAATCAGGTGTACTCATCTTGCATTAGAATTTCTTGGTAGATGGAGTTTGATGTTAGACAGTTATCTTTTATTATTTAGTTTATGCTCAATAAGTTGTTCTGTAACAGTGTCCACAGCTGACTCACAATTTATCTCAGACCCTGTCTTCTTTTCATGCTATGTGTGCGGTCTTGCACAAAGAATTGGGAGCTCATGTACTAACTTCTAACTAGTGCCTGTAGTTGATTTGCAAAGATTCTATTTTTATATATTATTTGTTTAAGTATTTATTTTGAATATGCTCTATGCTCACATGTTTTGAATATGCTCTATGCTCACATATTTTGAATATGCTCTATGCTCACACTGTATTTGGTTTGTTTTCAGACATTACAAGGAGCATTACTCACTTGTTCATATGCAGTTCTAGATTATGCCCAAACTGGTTTAATTGCTGCCGTATTCTTCTTTAAAGTAAGTATGTTACACCTTTTATAGGATTCTTCAGCTAAAGTATAGATTGTTTCAGATAGTACAAATGCAATTAGAGCTGTAAACGAACCGAGCTGTTCGTTAAGCTCGTCCGGTTCGTTCGAGTTCGAGCTCGATAAGCTTGTCCGATAAGCTTATCGAACTCGAGTTCGAACAACATTTCTTGTCCGATAATCTTAACGAACCGAACCGAACTTTTAAGATGTTCGACTCGAGTTCAGTTCGTGTTCGGTTCGAGTTCGGTTCGTTCGTTAAGCTCGAGTTCGGTTCATAAAAATAGTATATTTATAATACTATATGTATAAATAATATATATATTATTAGTAATATATATTGAATATATTTTATAATTATTTCAATTAAATATTTTATTTATAAAAAAAATATATAATTAATAGTTTGATATAATTTTTTACTTAAAATAATATTTAAAATTATTTTTTTAAAAAAATACAAATGATATTCGCGAACAGTTCGTGTTCGTTCGTGTTCGGTTCGGTTCGATATGTTCGCGAACAGTTCGTGTTCGGTTCGAATATTACCGAACTCGAGTTCGGACAAGAAATTTTGTCCGATAAGCTTATCGAACAGTGTTCGGTTCGTTAAGATTTTGTCCGAGTTCGTTAAAAGTTCGTCCGAGTTCGATTCGTTTACAGCTCTAAATGCAATGTTGTGCCATTGAGACAATATCCCTAGTGCAGCTTCCTAATGTTCTGATTTAGATATTGACTATATCTTCCTTGATAGATGTAGACCTGACAAGGACCCTACCCAAAAAAAATTTCTTTTAGGGGCAAATATTCCTTACATTACTGAACAATATATTTCCTGAGAACTCAATTTGTTTTATCCTTCTGTTAATTTTTACATACGTATATTGACATGTATGAATGACATCAGGATCATGCCTGTACATGCAACTCATTTTTCTGTAAATTACCAACAGATGATGGAATGGTGGTATCAATCTGCTGAGGAACGAATGTCAGCTCCTACAGTGTATCCTCCACCTCCACCTCCTCCACCCCCAAAGGTTGCAAAAGAGGGTATCCCGCTACCAGCTGATAAAGCAGTATGCCCTTTGTGTTCACAGAAGCGAGCAAATCCCTCAGTTGTTTCAGTATCAGGGTTCGTCTTTTGCTATACTTGCGTTTTTAAGTATGTCTCGCAGGTAAAACATCTGCTCTTCAGTGGTTATCAAGTGCTATATATTATGGTTATTAGAACTATTCACCGTCTCATAAAAAGAACCAGGATACTTGCTGCTTAAAAAGTGTATTTGCACAAATTTGAAATAATTGCAAAATTTTAGCTTTATTAACTTTCTACCTCCCACAAAATAGAAAATGAGAAACTTTGCAATTTCAAAATCTCTTCAAGCGGAATAATTTGTGTACTGTACTCACCATTCGCAGTGTATAGTTTGGTTACACACTTTCTAGATAAGTTTGCAAGCAGGTGCATCGGGGATCCTTGTCGTGTGATTCATGTTCAAGTTACCTTTTGCTTGTCCATTCCTTTCTTAGCATATTTTAAGGTTTCTTAGCACATGGTACTTTGTTTTTAAATACATGGTTAAATTTTTTTGGATAAATTATATAAATGTTTGGATTATTTTTGGCAGATGGTAATGAAGGCATAATCTGTTCATGAGTTGAAAAGATAGTCAGTAATAAGTTTCAGCATATGTCAGTTCTGACTTATGTAACCTATAGCTATTATGGTTCTTGTTGAGCCGGTGGCAGACCCAACTTTTATTATGCTGCGTCGCTCTTGAACCCATGGATAATTATTTAAGTTTGAAGTACAGCATCCAGTAAAACAAAATCAAATTGTTTTTTTTTGGTATGTTGTATATCAGTCACATAATGGAGGTCCTGATTGGAACTGATTTTTTAAAATTTTAAATTGTAGTACAATTGTTATTTCATTGTCAGGCCTTAAATTGTATAGTGAAATTAATCCACAGACAAAACAAATTTATTTGTTAAACCATTCCTTTGCTAATAAGTATATCTGTGTCTTACCAAATACATACCTGTGACATAATTCGGCTACCCTTGCTGCTGCAGTACGAACGGTGCCCAGTTACGTTAATGCCTGCGACCGTGGATCACATAAGGAGGCTCTTTCAGGACGTCTAATAAGTCCTCTTTGAGGATGGATAGTTTCTTTGACAAATTCTTTGTACTAAAGTCATGGTTCACCTCAGTCAGAGGAGATACAATGGAGCGTAATATATACTGGATGCAGACCCAAAGAAGAATGTTTTGCATTGCTGATAAAAGGAAATCATAATTCAGGTTTACTTCTGAATTGTTGTAATGCCTTGTTGCTTGTGGTCAGGTATATATATGCCACAATTATTTGCTGATGGGTTAACTTGATATCATATTGGTACAACTCCAAGTGAGTATCCGATGTTTAGACTGTATGCTCCAAGTGAGTATCCGATGTTTAGACTGTATGTTTCAGCATTAGTTAATGAGAATAAGAGGTGATATTTAGTTCGTGTGTAATGGTAATGCTTCATGTTTCATCTTTTCTTTACAGTAATTCCACCATCAAAATAAGACCATACAACTGTTGTACTAAGCTAAGATGTAACTGCAAGCGTCTTTTACACGGGGAACTTGTGAAGATAAAAAGTTTAGTAGAAACTATTTTATAAATCTGCAGTTTTTGAAATATTTGAATTGTGTATTTTATGTTTTTACCGAGCTGTTTTTATCACTTGCTTTGAGAACTGTAGCTCTTAATTCTTATTCATATATAATTCAACGAGTATGATGTTGTGTGTTAATGGCAAATCGAAATTTTAACTTTGAAAATTCTGTATAATTCATTGGAACTAGCGTATAACCTGTGTAACGACACTTTTAATATTTTATATTTTTTTAATATTTTGTTGATGGAATTCAAACTTTGAAGTTTTGAAGAAATTATTCATGAACTTTTGAAGAAATGATTTATCTATTAGAATATAAAATGGTCCTTTATATAATATAATATTAGTGGGGGTCTGGGTTCTCAAATTCTTGACTCGTACTCCGTTTAAGCTGATTTCCAGTTGGTGCCAACCGTTTGGGTAATTATAAAATTAAGGTTATTAGGCGCTTACTGTTAAACCTCTTCCCCTTTAAAGTAATTGGGTTGGGATAAAAAAAATTATTTTAGTGAGTTTATTATTTTATCCCTCTTTAAAGTAATTGGGCCGGGATCAAAAAAAATATTATTTTAGTAAGTTTATTATTTTATCGGGAGTAAAAATATATTGTGTCCATTATATTGGGACCGGAAAAAAATATTATTTTAACGAGATTATTACTTTATCGATTATTACTTTCTCAAAGTTTAACTGTATGTGGGGAAAATTAAAATGTACAAGTTAGCCTACCTTTTTTTGTTAAACAAATAAATAATTTTCGTTAAATACAAACTTAACAGAATTGAGACAAACCCCCCAAGATACAATCAAGTTTGAAAAATAAATAACATACTAAATTTAATTAATAAATAACATACTAAACACAATTAGCTGTTTTGTTTCATGATCGTTTAATAAATAGAATTTAAAAATTCTTGAAGTTAAAAACGAAATTAATGATATTCCAAGCAATCTGAACTGCACCAATATCCCTGAAAGTAGCAACATCGTAATTGATTTTATCAAATAAAAAAACCATTGATTGCTAAATGCATTAAATTTTTACTCCGTGTAGTAATCAGTAATTACAAGTTTGACATTCACTTGTGCAAATAAATGTCATTCACTTGTATTCCATGCAAATGAATGCATTTAACATATATTAAGTGATTCTCTAAATGCAATAAATATTCAATTTAATAGTCAAACTCCCTTTTTCATTTTTTCAAATAAAATGATTGAAAAAATTATTTTTCTCATAAACGAGTATACTGAATAAATTAAAAGGTATTATCTTAAATTGCTTTGTATGTCATTCTTAAGTGGCGATCGTGTATGTATTAATTTTTAAGAGTCGTTAATTTTTTTTACATTCAGAAAGACTTCAGATTTCACCAATACTTTTTAATGTTTCATGGTTCATCATATGAAATAGATTAAAAAAATCCTAACAAAATTTCAATTGATCCAAAAATAATTTTGCAATTACAATTTTTTTAATTGATCATTAAGTGAATAATACAATTTTTGTTATAAAATAATATGACATATGTACACAATTTATTAATAATTAAACCATCTCTTATCCAATTTCAAAGTTATACTTTACTGAAATGATCATACAAGAATTTGTCCACTTAAAATTTAATCTGAATATATTCGAGTTGAGTTTAACAATAATGTAAATTTTATATTATTTAGGCGTTAAACTGTGATGAATTAGAAACTATCTTTGTTTTGAGTTCTCGTTTAATAATAAAAAATAAACACAATTAAATGTTTACTATGAAATAAATATTTTATAATTGAACCAAATTAAAAATATATTTCATTGGAAAGTATATTTAATATACTTCAATAAATAATTTTTGGTTTTTGTAAATAATATAAGAGTGGTGGTTAATCATTGGTAAAAGAAAATAGTTAATTTTACCATTAAAAAAATATGATAATTAAAAGGGATAAAAAAATACGAAGGAAGTTTACTTCAAAAAAGTACGAGAAAAGCAGATAAATCGAAACACATAAAAGAAGTACTCCCTTCGTCCCTTATTAGTTGTCACATTTTTATTTTTATCGGTAAATTTTGATTTATAAAAAAACTTTACAAATAATGTTTCTAATTATTCAATCAAAATATAATAAATATATGCAAAAATCAAAGCGTCATATTAAAACAAAAATTTTCAGTTGAAATTAAAGAATTTTATCTACCCAAGATAGTTCAATTTTTTTACATACTTTCTCTTTTTTATAAGTATATATTTTTACTTTCTATAAATATTTTTTTCTATAATTTTATTCCGATTACAAACATGGTTTACTAAGTTCTGTGACCTTACTTTTATATGTTCACTTTTTATTTTACATTATTATTATTATTCGAATTAAGTATAAATATTTTTTAATTCAAGAATAGTATTTTCATATTTTTACAAGTAATTGTATTACATTAAATTACATGTTAACAATTATTTTATCAAAAATATTAGTTAATGAGACAATTTCGATTAACAAATCGATGTAATTTAATTAGTTTTAACCGCTATGTGTTGTTTGATTATTATCTATGTGTGATTTATAGTGTACCGGGTTGACCGCGTGATTAATTAAGGAATTGTATTGAATTATTTCACTTTTAAAAGTGGATTTAATGCAAATTTATTTGTATAAATATTTGAAGTATCTCTAAAATTATATTTATGGTTTTATTATTACAATAATTATTTTTAGGAGTTTATAAAATGGAGAAATCAATATTTTATTAATTATTTACTTTTAAATAATTTTCTGATTTCTTTTACTTGTAAAACCCGTATTTTATTCTAGAATTTTTCAAAAACTATGAAACTCATATTTATTTAAGTTTGGAATATTCCGAGAATTTTAAAATTGTTTCGGAAATTTTTGGGATTAATTTCACCCACGCTTTTTTTCGTTAATTATTAAAAAGCGGATATAAATTATATTTCAGAAATTGTTTTAAAATTTTGAAATTTATGTTTTTATAAATTTCGGGATATTTATAACATTTTAAGACTACTTTCGTGATTTTCTGAAATAATTTTAAGTGCATCTCGGTTCATTAATTGTGAAATGCGGTTATAGAGCGCAATTCAAAAATTCACTAAAAATCATGAAAATTTTATTTTTATTAGTTTCTAATTATTCCTAGAATTTCAAAACTAGTTTGATAATTTTCGGTCTATTTTTTTTACCCGTAAGTTGGTTCATTAAAATACAAATCGCGCGACGATAATGGACTGCCGGGAATTCGCACCCATCTTATTTATACGTGGCAATTCCTCAGGTTGGTTTGTGATACGTGTATCGCTGTGGTTGATTGGAAAAAAATATATATATAATAAACAAAACAATAATAACAGCAGGAACTACCCCTGTTCCCCATTTTTCCCCATCCCCTGTATCTCTCTCTCTCGGGTGTCCATCTCTCAATTACTCTCCCTCTCGAATCTCTCAAGTCTTTTTCCTCGTTCCTGTTTTATCGAACTCTCTGCGTTCTTCCCTCTCCTGTGTTCACCGGATTGGTAAGTTCGCCGGTTGCTTTCCTTTTTCCGGCCATCTCTGTTCTCGGTTGTTATTGTTCCGCTTGGTTGTTGATTGTATATATATGTACAGTTGAGCGTATGTATATGTGCGAGTGCGATATTCTGTTTCTCTATTGTTGCCGCCGCCCCTCCCGGTTTTCCGGTGAGGAAGGCGGCGCGTGGCCGTTATATTGCTGTGGTTCTGTTTTCTGCTCATTTTTGCCGATTGTTTTATTTTCTGTCATTTGGGCTCTCTCTGTGGGCTCTAATTCGGGCCAAGTATATGTGCAGTTGGATTCATACGTTATAATTTTAATATTATTCCCTTTTTATTTCAGGGAATTATTGAGTATATTCGTGAAATAAACTATTCGGTATTTGTGAGATTTAATTTTAATCGATAGAATTTGCGTTGGAAACCGAAATTGTTCGGGTACCCGCGAATTTTATCGCCGTCGGCAATGAGCTTCGGTGAGCCGACGGTGGACAGTGATGAGCTAATTCTGAGTCCTAATACGAATAAAAATATAAAATGCAAATAATAGTAAATAATCGAATAATATTGGTGATTGGGATTTGTGACGTGGATTTCGGTTATATTAGTCGTTGGGTTGTTTATTGTTGAATTGACGTCGAATTGTTTCGACGGGTAGTCCGATAAATAAAAGAGATGCTGCCCAATTTTTGGGAAATTTACCTACGAAAATACGGGAGCGTATCCGATGATTATCGGGATATCGAGTGGTTATATAAATACATATGTGTTTTATATGAAACTTGACTGCACGACGTGATGCAACAATTTGCTAAAACCAATAACCCTGATTTCGTAAAATTACGAGTATACGTATTTCCTGAAAATGAACACCGAACCGATTTCGAGAATGTGAACCCTAATTGTTGGTTGTGTTATTATAATAGGAATAATTACGAGTCGAAATATGCTATCGTATGGGTAGGTTGGTAGCAAGGATATGTCAAGCATAAATGAGTATCTAACATAGAGTATTTCGACCCTATAGATTCTAGTCGGAAAACCGAAAGTGGACAATGGACTAAGGATAACCTAGTGATCAGTCGACGAACTCAGTAGAGTTTCAACAGAAAAACCTGAGTGTCGAAGTCGAATCCAATGGGATATAGTGGTTGGACGTTAAACCTTGAGCGACAGAGTCGGCTCAGAATTGATCAGTAATAGTTATAAAGCCCTGTAAGGCAAGTACTTCTGAACTTTGTTTCAAGATATATCACAAATATTTTTGAACTGTTTCATAACATGTCGCTATTATTCAAAATAACTCCTGTTTTATATTGCAAGTGCTTTAAACTACTTACCCTTGAACCCCGATCTTTCTTGATCGTGAGCCGTAAGCCTTATTCTTGGTAAACCATCCTTTGTTGATTCTCAGACACCAATCAACACAAATATGATACTACTCCCCAAATGCATAACTACCAAACACCAAACACTGGAACAAAATTGTTTGAAAACACAGAAACTTTTATACTCCAACCATTCTTTATAACATCAAAGAACTATACCTTGAAAAATCATTATTTGTCTAATACCTGATCCTTTACGAACTGAAAACCATTTCTTATACATACCCTGATATACCCTTGTGATATCCATGAGTTTCCTTACGTTTTTATTCAAGTGTTTAATCATCATTGATTACGATCTTGTTGTATCAAATTATATTGTTTATCATATTGAACTGCTTTAGAATTGGATAGTTTTTTTTATATGGATCATATTCGTGGTCAGACCATATCAATGGTCAAGTTAGGCCAATGTGTGCCTTGGATCCAGTAGTTAGAGCAGTGCTGTGTGCTTTGCTCGGGGTTAGTGCGTGACTGATCAGCAGCCTAACCTTGGTTTTAAAAACTTAAAATGAATATCCAATTCTAATGATTATTTAGCAATAAACTCGATTATCCTCAATAATTGTCACTGTGACTTGCTGAGCTAGTTAGCTCACTCTTGCGAATCTTTTTATATATTCTACAGTTAAAAAGGATATGGATGATAGTGAAGTTCTTCAGTCCAAAGTGCGGTCTAGGGTTCCAGTTTGAGTTGGATCGAGCTAGCAGGAGCTTCATACGGTAGTGAGATAGTAAGATTGTAAGAATAATTTCATTATCAGTTGTAAGATAAATTAGTTGGGATTTGATACGTTATAATAAAAGTTAAGGTTGTGACTTGTTTTCATACTTTAACCTGTTGCGATCCATGGTTATGTAAAGCAGGGTCATTGCAAATAATATTTCTTATACAGGTTTATATATTGTGTATGTGCTGTGGACCCCAAACTTCTGACCCGGGTTTGGAGGGCGCCACAGGTTGGTATCAGAGCTACAGGTTATAAGTCACTGAAACAAGCCTAGATTGTTGGGATTGGGTAGAGGGTTAGGATTAGGAATAGGAAATAGAGAGATAAGACGTTGTGAGGTTGAGTGCGATTGTATGGTAGGTCTCCGGCACGGTTCGTATTATGATTCAGGATTCTTAGCTTGTGACGTGATTTCCAGACAACGACAATGGCAGATCCTGATTTCCCTGTACCATCCGATCGTTTGGAGCTTTTCGTTCAAGGACCGTCATCTTCTCTCGGATTTGATTTGTACCTTGTTCCTCCATCAGTATTAACGGTACTATCTTCTGTTATGACAGTTGCACCTCTTTAAGCTATTCTGCGCTATTCTACCACCTTTTGATACAAGACTACCTATTTAAGAACCTCCATCTGTTTAATTTTGTTTTACTGGACATTCGGCTGTGAGTGTATCTCTTTAGTCTACCCTACATCCTGTTCTATACCCTCGGTTTAAAACTTGTCCTATAAAGCAACAGTACCTACGAGGATGGATTCGGGAGTTATAGTAAATGGTGAGTACTTGAGATATAAATAAAGGTGAGGAGAAGTCTAGAAAGAAGATTCAGGTGTTCCGAAGGATAGTTGTTACCAGATTAAAAGAAGCCATTAGTGATTAGGCCACCCATGACTAGCTTGTAAAAGCCTTTTTTAATAAAAATGAGTTTTAAACATTGGTTGTCAAGTTACTACTTGAGTTTCTTGTTTGTTAAAAGACCCGGATTACCTGCAAGGATGTTTGTTTCAGATTTAGTATTATTAATTCAGAGAACAAGTAGCCCTCGATTATGAAGAAGTTGATCATGCCTAACGGCTTGACAAGGTTAATAACAGAATTCGCGTACAGAATGATTATTCATCCAGTTGCAGAGATCATTAAAGTTTATAGAATTCATTAATTTAATAGAAGCCTGGGCATGACCAAAGAAGATTGGGAAGATTTCCAGACCTTTCCAAAAGAAGAATACTATTAATAAAAGGATCATTATGTTGAATGATTCGGGGTTATTCTAAATTGAAAAGAGGAAACTCGAGGTTATCTGGTAGGGACGCCATTATGATTAAATTGTTAAAGTATTATACGTGTAGGTGCGATGTTAAAGACGCAAGACGTGACAAGTAAGAATTTATCATAATGCTTAATTTGCGAAGGCATTTCAACGTACTTTTTAAAGTTGTTATATGGAACAATGGGAATATGATCGAACAAGCTCGAAAGATGAATACAAGTGAAATGTGGATGGTGACCAATGGTGTCGTTCTTGTCTTCAATATTACAGAGTATATTCCTTTTTAATTCCTAAAAACATATGAACTTCTTTTCTTAATAAACTCCTTATAATGATAACAAAAAGGAGGATATTGCATTCCTTTCAAATTTAATTGTTTCCCTCAAGTTTTGCTTTCTGATTGGGACAAACAGTGTTATGGTGAGACACTTTGTCAGAATGACGAAGAGTCGGGTGGGACGCCACCTAATCATGTGTTGTATGCCATATGATATGAAAGACTGGCCATCTTAAGTACCAATGTGGTTGTCTCATTCATATTTAAATCCTTGTTTCTTCTTTCTTTTCAACTCTAATTTTGTTGAATTGTGAATCCTTCTAGTTGTTCCGTTTTACTGTCGTTCTTTGCAAGAGTTTTTCAAACAGAAATCAACGTGTTATGGACCAAGCGAGCGAAGTTCCATCTACCTCTCACGCATAAAAAGTAAACAAGGGCATATGGCGAGAATTGCAAATCACTAACCCAGTCAGGGATGCACTAAGAATCAAGGGAATCTACTCCAATAAGGAATACGTCTCCAAGAACGAGAGTTTATGATTTGTCTGTGAAATATGTTATTCAGAATACGGATGCGGTGACGTGAATGATTATCATGGATACCTTATGCGGTAAAGTATTAAAAGATGTGAGAGAAACTTAGTTGTTTATCTCTCAATGTTTTGTTGATAGGATGAATTACCCTGTTGAATTGATAAGATTATGATTAAAGGATTAGCAAGTCAAGAACGTGTAATTGTTAAATAAGTAAGTACCAATGGTGGAATTGAGATTTCTAGCAATAAGTTGTGAAGAATTGATATTATGGAAGATAAGAGGATTTGACATTATTCTAAGGAATGGATTAACTATTAAAACGTGATGTCCAGACAGATCGTCATGATGAAAAGATAATTTCGAGGATGCCAAATGAGAAGGTGGTGAGGTTCAGAAGATAAAAGAAGGTAAAGAATTTGTTAATGATGATTACGGTGATCAAGATATGAGCATTATGGTGATTATGGGATATATAAAAGTCAGAAGCAAACAAAAATTGAAGATTTTATAGCAATTAAGGAGTTTCAAGATATGTTTCCAGATGAGTTATCAACATTTGCTCCCGATAGAGAAATGAAGCTCGCGATTGACTTAGCACCTGAGACGAAGCCAGTGACTAAGGCCTTACACAAAATGGCACCAGTTAAAATGAGGAAGTTAGCAAAACAGATGCAAGAGATGCTAGAAGAAGAAGCGATTAGACCCAGTATATTCCATGAGGTGCACCTGTACTAATTATTAATAAAAAAATGGAAGTATGAGATTATGCGTCGACTAGAGAAAACTCAATAAGTTTATTATCAAGAGTAAGTATCTGTTACCTTGACCCAATGATTTGTTTGATCAAACAAAATAAGCAAAGTACTTTTATAAGATTGATTTAAGACTTTGTATTTCACCAATTGAAGATTAAACCTATGGGCATATCAAATATATTTTTCAGAACTAAGTATTGTGTTATAAAATGCTCGTATTGTCATTTGGATTAACCAATATACCAGTGATATTTGAACTTGATGGACAAAATCTTTAAGGGATATCTGGATAAGTTGTAGTTGTGTTACTTGAAGTCAACGAAGGACCATGTAAAGCATTTAATGATAGCCGGGAAGTCGAAGAAGAAAGATGTGGTATGAAAAGTTTACAAGGTGAAAGTTTTGATGGTAGGAAGCATAAATAATTAGTGAAAAGGAGACCAAAGGAGATCCAGTAGGAATTAAAGTTACTATGAATGAAGAAAGATCAAAAGCACCAACAAAAAAAAAGAAGTTTTATCATGGGTCGGTTACTATCAGAAATTTGTGCAAGATTTCTTGAAAGTTGCAATATCTTGGATGAAGCTAACCAGAAAAGCAAGAAGTTTATATGAAATGGTGAAGGGTGAAGAAAGTTTTGCGGAGTTAAATGAAAGAATGGTTATAGTACCCGTTTTATCACTTTGAAGGTATTAAGGAGATTTGGTAATTTATAGTGATGCTTCTTATAAGGGAGTAGGATGTGTGTTGATGCAGCACAATAAAGTTATTGTATATGCACCCAAATAACCGAAACCTTATGAGTAGAAGTATCCTACTCATAATTGGAACTAACAGTAATAATATTTGTTTTGAAAGATTGGGAAATATGATATGTATGGAGAAAAGTGTAAGATCTATACGGACCATAAAAGTTTGAAGTATGTACTCACAAGGAAAAGCAAATGTAGAGGCAGGCGAAAAGCAAAAAGGAGAAAACGAACATAGAAACTGTACCAGAAGAATTATCTATAGAATTTTAGAAGTTGAAGTTGGAAGTCAGATACATAATCCCAAGGAAACAAGGATGAGTAGTATGACCTTTCAGTTAGACTTGTTAAGAAAAGATAAGGAGATATCAAGGGAAGATAATGGGTCACGATGTTAACAGTGAATAAGAGAAAGATTATGCATCTAGAAGAACGATCACGATATTCCTAGGTTTTCTTCCGGCATTTGGATGTTACAAGTAATGGAATTAATAAATGAGATCCTACAGGGAATTCACAATATAAAGTATTTAATTTATTGAAGAAATGCCAAGATATACAGAAATTTAAAGAAAGATAGTGATAACCAGGTATAAGAAAGAAATTTCAAGATAGATTAGGAAGTGTTGGACATGTCAAAGAACTAAGGCGAAGTATTGGAGGCCTAGTGGATAAGGCAGACCCAGGAAGTGATTTTACAAGAAGTGAATCATGAAGTGTACCGGTGATGTTAAAGGAGAAAAAAGAATGAAATTATGAAAGTATGTACTGATTATCGGGAGTTTAACAAAACAACGAATAAGAAGAAGTGAGACCCTATAAAGAATTGATTGCTTATGAGACTTAATTCAAGAAGTGTGTTATGTCTCGAGGATTAAGCGAAGATCCGACCTGAGAACATAACAAAGATTACAATTAAAATTAGTTAAGAGCATTGCAAGCTCTGGTGATGTTATGTGAAATAACAAATACATCAGGTGACTATAAAGAATTAAGGAGTGTGGTGTATAAGGAGTACTCGAATAAGCGAATGGTATTTATTGATAACATCTTCAGCTGTTCAGAGAATAAGAAAGTCTGTGTGGAATGCCCAAGAATTTTCCCAAAGATTAGATGGAAAGCAGTTATACGTTAAGTCTTCAAATCTGAAATTTTGACCAAGGTTAACAAAAGATTATGATTAATCCACTAAAAACTACCTAAACAAAGCCTTATTGTAACGGATGCCTTATGCAGAAAGAAAGGATTGGACGTAAATGACCTGGAAAGAGTGGAATATTAGTTCAAATACCTAAAGGTGATAATAAGTGAATATATGAGATTACTTTTCAGCCTTAACTGATTGAAACGAATAGGAGATGTTTAGATGTTTGGAAACTAAGTTAAAAATGAGCACCTCCTATCATCCTTAAGCGAAGTGTCAAACTAAGGAAGCGATTCAGAAAATATAAGATATGTTGAGAGGTTGAGTTTTAAGGAAAACTGGGATGATCATTTATCATCAATGTCAGCTTTAGAATGCCACTTTACCAAGCCTTATGTGGACGCAAGTGTAGGTCCCCACTTTATTAAGATAAAGTGGGAGAAAGGCAGTTGTCAAATCCTAAGTTAATCCAGCACACCAAGGGCATAATGATATTGATTGAAACAGCTTGGAGTAGACAAAGAAAGAAGCGGAATTATATCGAGAGAGTATGAATATGGAAATAGGACCAGTAGTGTTAGTAAAAGTTTTACTTTAAAAGAGGTTGGATAGGTCTGAATAGAAGGGACAAGCTGAATCCTAAATTTAGTAAACCATTCGGGGTATTAATAAATATAGATAAAGTTGTTCATGAGTTGGTGTTACCGTCACAACAGTGTGTACATATAGCGTGTTCTGCGTGTCAATGTTTAAGCAATAAGTATCAAATTCAAATTAAGTAATTGATTAGGAGCCAATGGGCTCTTGTCCAAGTTTGTTCTGCATATAGTGATCGATCCAAATTCTTGATCGTTAAAGGCGAGTCCTTGAGAATGAGTGTATATCTATAGTAAGTATGTTTGAACCCTCGAGTAGAAGAGTCTACTTGGGAATTAGAGTCAAATATGCTTGACGAATATCCTCACTTGTGTAATTAGACCAGATTCTGAGGACAGAATCTTTTTAAGAGGGGAAGGATATAACGACTCGTGTATTTTTGAATTATTTAAAAATGTGATTATGGAAATTATTAAATGAATAAAATATGTGTATTGGTTTTAACCGCTATGTGTTGTTTGATTATTATCTATGTGTGATTTATGGTGTACCGGGTTGACCGCGTGATTAATTAAGGAATTGTATTGAATTATTTCACTTTTAAAAGTGGATTTAATGCAAATTTATTTGTATAAATATTTGAAGTATCTCTAAAATTGTATTTATGGTTTTATTATTACAATAATTATTTTTAGGAGTTTATAAAATGGAGAAATCAATATTTTATTAATTATTTATTTTTAAATGATTTCCTGAAACTTGTAAAACCCGTATTTGATTCTAGAATTTTTCAAAAACTATGAAACTCATATTTATTTAAGTTTGGAATATTCCGAGAATTTTAAAATTGTTTCGGAAATTTTTGGGATTAATTTCACCCGCGCGTTGTTTCGTTAATTATTAAAGAGCGGATATAAATTGTATTTCAGAAATTATTTTAAAATTTTGAAATTTATGTTTTTATAAATTTCGGGATATTTATAACATTTTAAGACAACTTTCGTGATTTTCTGAAATTATTTTAAGTGCATCTCGATTCATTAATTGTGAAATGCGGTTATAGAGCGCAATTTAAAAATTCACTAAAAATAATGAAAATTTTATTTTTATTAGTTGTTAATTATTCCTAGAATTTCAAAACTAGTTTGATAATTTTCGGTCTATTTTTTTACCCGTAAGTTGGTTCATTAAAATACAAATCGCGGGACGATAATGGACTGTCGGGAATTCGCACCCATATTATTTATGCGTGGCAATTCCTCAGGTTGGTTTGTGATACGTGTATCGATGTGGTTGACTGGAAAAAAATATATATATAATAAACAAAATAATAATAACAGCAGGAACTACCCCTGTTCCCCATTTTTCCCCATCCCCTGTATCTCTCTCTCTCGGGTGTCCATCTCTCAATTACTCTCCCTCTCGAATCTCTCAAGTCTTTTTCCTCGTTCCTGTTTTATCGAACTCTCTGCGTTCTTCCCTCTCCTGTGTTCACCGGATTGGTAAGTTCGCCGGTTGCTTTCCTTTTTCCGGCCATCTCTGTTCTCGGTTGTGATTGTTCCGCTTGGTTGTTGATTGTATATATATGTACAGTTGTGCGTATGTATATGTGCGAGTGCGATATTCTGTTTCTCTATTGTTGCCTCCGCCCCTCCCGGTTTTCCGGTGAGGATGGCGGCGCGTGGCCGTTATATTGCTGTGGTTCTGTTTCCTGCTCATTTTTGCCGATTGTTTTATTTGCTGTCATTTGGGCTCTCTCTGTGGGCTCTAATTCGGGCCAAGTATATGTGCAGTTGGATTCATACGTTATAATTTTAATATTATTCCCTTTTTATTTCATGGAATTATTGAGTATATTCATGAAATAAACTATTCGGTATTTGTGGGATTTAATTTTAATCGATAGAATTTGCGTTGGAAACCCGAAATTGTTCGAGTACCCGCGAATTTTATCGCCGTCGGCAATGAGCTTCGGTGAGCCGACGGTGGACAGTGATGAGCTAATTCTGAGTCCTAATACGAATAAAAATATAAAATGCGAATAATAGTAAATAATCGAATAATATTGGTGATTGGGATTTGTGACGTGGATTTCGGTTATATTAGTCGTTGGGTTGTTTATTATTGAATTGACGTCGAATTATTTCGACGGGTAGTCCGATAAATAAAAGAGATGCTGCCCAATTTTTGGGAAATTTACCTACGAAAATACGGGAGCGTATCCGATGATTATCGGGACATCGAGTGGTTATATAAATACATATGTGTTTATTATGAAACTTGACTGCATGACGTGATGCAATAATTTGCTAAAACCAATTACCCTGATTTCATAAAATTACAAGTATACGTATTTCCTGAAAATGAACACCGAACCGATTTCGAGAATGTGAACCCTAATTATTGGTTGTGTTATTATAATATGAATAATTACGAGTCGAAATATGATATCGTATGGGTAGGTTGGTAGCAAGGATATGTCAAGCATAACTGAGTATCTAACATAAAGTATTTCGACCCTGTAGATTCTAGTCGGAAAACCGAAAGTGGACAATGGACTAAGGATAACCTAGTGATCAGTCGACGAACTCAGTAGAGTTTCAACAGAAAAACCTGAGTGTCGAAGTCGAATCCAATGGGATCTAGTGGTTGGACGTTAAAGCTTGAGCGACAGAGTCGGCTCAGAATTGATCAGTAATAGTTATAAAGCCCTGTAAGGCAACTACTTCTGAACTTTGTTTCAAGATATATCGCAAATATTTTTGAACTATTTCATAACATGTCGCTATTATTCAAAATAACTCCTGTTTTATATTGCAAGTGCTTTAAACTACTTACCCTTGAACCCCGATCTTTCTTGATCTTGAGCCATAAGCCTTATTCTTGGTAAACCATCCTTTGTTGATTCTCAGACACCAAACAACACAATTATGATACTACTCCCAAAATGTATAACTACCAAACACTGGAACAAAATTGTTTGAAAACATAGAAACTTTTATACTCCAACCATTCTTTATAACATCAAAGAACTATACCTTGAAAAATCATTATTTGTCTAATACCTGATCCTTTACGGACTGAAAACCATTTTTTATACATACCCTGCTATACCCTTGTGATATCCATGAGTTTCCTTACATTTTTATTCAAGTGTTTAATCATCATTGATTACGATCTTGTTGTATCGAATTATATTGTTTATCATATTGAACTACTTTAGAATTGGATAGTTTTTTTTATATGGACCAGATTCGTGGTCAGACCATATCAATGGTCAAGTTAGGCCAATGTGTGCCTTGGATCCAGTAGTTAGAGCAGTGCTGTGTATTTTGCTCGGGGTTAGTGCTTGACTGATCAGCAGCCTAACCTTGGTTTTAAAAACTTAAAATGAATATCCAATTCTAATGATTATTTAGCAATAAACTCGATTAATCTCAATCATTGTCACTGTGATTTGCTGAGCTAGTTAGCTCACTCTTGCGAATCTTTTTATGTATTCTACAGTTAAAAAGGATATGGATGATAATGAAGTTCCTCAGTCTAAAGTGTGGGCTAGGGTTCCAGTTTGAGTTGGATCGAGCTAGCAGGAGCTTCATACGGTAGTGAGATAGTAAGATTGTAAGAATAATTTCATTATCAGTTGTAAGTTAAATTAGTTGGGATTTGATACGTTGTAATAAAAGTTAAGGTTGTGACTTGTTTTCATACTTTAACCTGTTGTGATCCATGGTTATGTAAAGCAGGGTCATTGCAAATAATATTTCTTATACAGGTTTATATATTGTGTATGTGTTGTGGACCCCAAACTTCTGACCCGGGTTTGGAGGGCGCCACACTTGCAAGATTACATGACTGCTATTTAATGTTTGCACGGTTAGAGACGAGGGATATAGTAGTAATTGCTGATTACTGCATGAAACAAACATTTAGCACCGCCCTTTTTAGCCTGGTGCTCATAAATCCCAATCCCATAAGCCGAGATTGGAGGAGTATCATCCCTAACTATTAACGTACTGGATACCGGCTATAAACATGACAAAAATGTAAGCCCCAAAAAATGGTTGCGAAAAGTGAGTTTTTACAATAATTACTGTCATCCTAAATTCGATATTAGCTTTCCGGATCCTAAAAATATCAACATAATCATTCTCAACATTTCAATTTCGAATAAATCTAAATATAATCAAACAAAGACATAACAAAATACTAAAAAGGAAAGACGAGAAACACTTCAAAAAAGAAACACACGAACACCCGCAAAAATGAATTTTATTAAAAGAAAATCAACGAAAATGAAAGAAAAATAAATAAACTGGGCTTTCCACGACAGGAAAACCAGTAAAAACCAATGGACTAACTTGTGAAATGACGACACAAAATGGGAGGCGGCTGGGAGGGGAGAGAGATGTGATATTTTACAATTAGCCTTATTTTTTGTCACTTTTCATTTTTCTCCTTTTTATATTTCTGTTCTTAAAAAAATATTCATGCTCACATGCTAATGCTTATGATAAATTGGTAGTTATTACAGAAATGTATTATTAATTAAATATTATTCCATATTTACTATTTAGTAATAATAGTATAGTGATATTTTTGTTTATAATTTTTGTCTTTTTGATTTTTATTCTTGCATTAAAATTAGAATAAATTGATAAGACCTTTGCTCATTTTTGCACTTTGTTGGTCAAAATTTTAATTTTTCAATATAATAACTAAATATTACTTTACTTATTCAAAAAAGTGGCTATAGTTATATGGGTCACATTTTATAACTCCCTGTTTATGTGTTTTGTGAGAATCGAACACGAGATATTTCATTCACATATACAAACTTCATACCACTATACCATATTGACCATATTCTCACATGTGTTTTTTATCATACACATAATATGTAGGTTTGGTAAATGAATATTGTTAGTCCCTTAATAATATGACAAGAATTAAAGAAGGGGGGTTGAATGGAATTCTTGAAACTTTTTTTTTCTTGAAATAAAAATGTTCTAATTCGAATATATATATAGGTGTGAATTGATTAACACAATGCGGAATAGTTACTTAAATGAATCAAAACACAAGTAATTAAAAACAAGAGTTTTTAAAAACTTTCTGGTGGATTTGAATGATTCCACCAGAGATATATATTATATATCGAGAGAACCCTGTGTGCAAAATGCTCACAGCTGCTTACACGTATTGAATAACTTAGAGTACAGAGAAATGCTAAGAATTCTGCTTACAAATATTTCTCTGCTTGTGTCTCCTTCTTTTCTTTAGTTGCCGCTTCTTGGTTTATATATCATCAAGATTACAAAGTAATGAGACATGATAATAAAACAAAAACTATCTAGTCTATTACAATGCTACTTCATTACTCTATTCCAGCATCTTTGAATATCTTCATAATAGCATGGAAATGGCAATGCTTATTTGTTCTCGAAAACCTAGTTAAATAGGCTACTACATTCCATTTGCATCCACTCGACGCATGTGACTACGTTGTCACTGTCAACAGATATTTGAATTCTTTATCCGTCGGGTTCATGATCATCCGTCGAGATATTGATCATCCGTTGGGTTGTTGATCATCCGTTGAATTTATTGTTTCTTCATCCGTCGGGTAGCAATCAGGCACTTGACTTCATTTCACTTATACAGAATTACAAGACATCATCTATGTACAATTAATCAACCTATTCTGCATATCTAACTGAGGTCAACATGACTCAAGTACTACTACAGATTCTAAACAATGTGTATGCAGAAATGTGCTATAGACTTATTGTTACATAAGCTACTCACTCGATGGATAATAAGTCATCATCCGTCGGGACTATATTGAGTCATCCGTCGGGATTATAAACCTTATCCGTCGAGTTTTACATAATTTCACCAAGTAAAATCTACCAAGGTGTTTTGTTCATGTAATCATCAAGTACACAACATATACACAACAATCTCCCCCAATTTATGTCTACTGGAATTGTATCCATAAATTAAGAGACACTTGATGATAACAAAACACCTTAAAAATACAAATTTTAAAGGACAGTAGATAATACTGAAAAGTGCTTCAATTAACAAAATGTACAAAGTTTTGCTCACAGTCATTTTCAAGATGCTCCTCTAGCCTGAGCAGATTTATCTAGTTCCTTGAAGGTCTGGATCTCTTTCCAAGCTTTTTGTTGTTTTCCTCAATCTGATTTTGGAGCTGCCTATGGAATTTCAGTTTATCAGATTCTGAGAGATTTAACTTTCCTTGCATTTCCAAAAGAGTCTCATTGCTGGAGATGCTCAATGGGTCTTCTAATCTGAAAAATCTTCTCACTCCTTTGTCATCCATGAACTCCATCAGCCAGTAGGGCCTTAGATGCACTCTTCTCCCTGTGTAGGGGATAATTAGAGTCTTTGGGAGTGCATCTTTAGCTCTAACACTCCTTAGTTCTTCAATCTTCTTCAGTACCAATCTTCTTGCAGTAATATTGAACCCAAAGTTCTTCTTGAAGGATGAATAAACTTTAATCAGTACAGCTTGGCTTTCTTGAAGGATCCTGTGAAGTGGCCACTGAATCTCCTTTCCTCTATTGTACTTGAACACTAACCTTTCAGGTAGGTTTCTGTATGCATCAATTCCTCTCACTTCATCTAGTTCATCTAGATAGAGGTTTAGATCAGAAAATTCTTTGATGTCACACAAGTACATGTAATCTCCCTTATTGACTTTAGATTGAGCTTTGACTAGAGATTTGGATTTGAGAGGTGACAACTTCACTTTCTTGACTGCTTTTGACTTTGTTCTCTTTGGCTTGTTAAGGATTGGCAAATAGAAGTCAGGAATTGGTATGTTCTCCCATTCTACTGGTTCATCCTTAGGCATAATAGGTTCACCATGGATGTTCCTGTAAGGATCCACCACTTTGATATCTTCAAATACCACAGAGGGTTTTGATGCTTGAGTTGTAGTTGGAGTGGATTCCTTGGGAAATTGATTCTCCAATTCTTTATCAACAATGTCCAATTTCCTTTTAGTTCTTTTAGCCAATTCCTTGATTCTTGGAGATTTCTTCTGTTGTTCAATTTGCTTCTTTGATTCAATAACTTCAGATGGCTGAGAAGGAATTTGTTGTGATGAATTTACAGCATGTAGCTTGGCCAAGATAGCAATTTGCTCTTTCTTTTATTTAGTCTTTTTAGCTTCCAGAGCAGCTTGCTTCTTTTCCTGCTTCAATCTAGCCTTTTCTTCTCTCTTTGCTTGAGCAAATTGAGGATGTCCAACCACCACACAAATTTCTTTCCCATTCTTAAAAATTTTAGCAATTCTTCTTTTTGAAGCTGAATCAGCTGGATCTTTGTAGAAAGCAATTAATCTTGACAGAAGCTTCTTTTCATCAGGCTTAGGTGTCTTATACACAGTATCCAAAGGGTTCTTCAATGATGATTTTGAGTAATTTACCCTTGGTTTCAGAATTGTTTCAGCCTTTGGAGATTTGATGCAGGATGGCTATCCTCTTTCCAGATAGTTCATGCTCATCTCATTCACACGAATTTGCTTGACTTGAGAGTGATGGATGGCTGACTTTAAATGGCTCCTTGACAAGTTCAAACTTCTTCTGTATTTCCTCATCAATCTTCTCCCAGTTGACTAAACTCAACTTCTCCTTATCAGCTGCTCTTATGCTGGCTGTTGCTGCATTGATCAGATCAATACTTTCTGTAATTAGTGGCTTTGAGATAGTAATTGAAGGCACAATTACTTTACTGATTTGAATCTGAGGCCTCTCCCCCTCACTTGGTCCTTTCTCCCCCTTTTTGTTATCATTAGGTTTAGTAGAGGAGGAGGTTTGAGCAGCCACCAATTTTTGAAGTAGATCTGTCTGTTGGGCTTGATGAAGATGAATGGTTGTTAAAGATGCTCCATGGCTGACATTCTTGTGTCCAAGGCATCTATCTTGGTTGCAAGATCAGAATTTTTCCTTAATTTCCTCTTGATGTCAAGCATTGTAGCTTCTGAAAGTTTAGAATCTATCTTGTCTGAAATGGCCTTCTTTATCTCCTCAATATCACCCTTCATGGTGTTTACATCCCTAGCATGCTGGAAGCCCTAGATTTGTTGAAGTTGCAGGGAGGCTAGATGTGCCTGAAGGAGCTTATTGGTACTATCATTAGTAGTGGTTTGAAGAGCAGTATTTGTCTAATTGATTAGTTGGATCAGGGTGGTCTTGAAGTAGTGCTCATCACAATGCTTTGAGAATGCCCATGATGGTATACCTGATCTTGAACTTGAGCCTACTTCTCCCCCTATGTCTATTGCCTCATCTTCATTATCCCCACTCCTATCACCAAAGAAATCAGCTGAACCACCAGTCTCATAGTCCACATCACCAGCTGTAGAAGGCAAAGCTGTGATGGCATTCTTAGCTCTCATCATTGACTGTGTGGTATGCACCAAATTCAGCATCCCTTCTGCATTGTCATTGCCCTGTTCAGCAAGAAGTTGATAAGCTGGAACAGGGTGAGTAAATGCCTCAACATCAAGGGAGGTGGAATCTAGAACAGCTTTAGGATGCTGAGATAGTCCCTCCATGTCTGCATCCTGGACATTCATTGACTCACTAGCAATGACATCCATCCTTATAGCTCCAGTACATGCATTTATCTCGTTTTCTCTCTTTTGTTGCATCAGGGTC
Source organism: Apium graveolens (assembly GCF_009905375.1). Taxonomy (NCBI): domain Eukaryota; kingdom Viridiplantae; phylum Streptophyta; class Magnoliopsida; order Apiales; family Apiaceae; genus Apium; species Apium graveolens. The sequence continues at coordinate 61,314 of NW_027417903.1, read as the reverse complement.
TCACCCTGGCTCCCCACCCTCACACCCTCACCTTCACCTACTAAGGTGGGACTCCTCTCACTTTCTTTTGCCAATCCTGAAGAAATGGATTGCATAGTTTCACTCATTTCCTCTCCTTTTTCCTGGGAGCAACCCAGACTCTCACTCAAAACACTCTTCTCTCTCAATCCTAAGTGTGACTGTACAACCACTAAATCTTCTGCACTTGAAATAAATGAAGTTTGAAGCTGTGCAGAGATACTCGACGGATGAGTGATTTCCATCGAGTGAGTGGTTTTGCTATCCGACGGATAACTGCTGTTAAGCTTATCCGTCGGGATATAATCACTACTCGACGGATGAGCAATATCCATCGAGAGAGTATAAATGAATGAACTGGGAAAAGAAACTATTGTTGACTCTGTGCTGATTGAAGATATTTTGGGCACAGATGATACAACAGTTCCTGAAAGAATTGGCAAGTGAGCCAACAAATCATCTAAAAGATGATGCTCACTTGCATTAGATTTTGGCTTCCCCGACAGAGTTAAAGAAGGGGAATCAGGTATTGATATGTTTATCATATCCACATCCAGAGAATTTATTGGTGAGTTTGGTGTTTGAGGTGCTTCTATAACTAGAGATTTTGGCTGTGACTCCATATTTATTGGAGCCACATCAAACTGAATTTGTGAAGGTGCAGTGACTGTGTCTTTTGCACCAGTTTGCACAGTGTGTGTACCCTGTGCATCCCCAAGGGCTTTAGACTTCTTCTTTTTGGCATAAGTTTGGGGTGAGCTTATGTCCCTAACCCTCTTGGCATGTGCTCTTGGTTGAGAGCTTTGTTCAATAACTACATTCTTTTGGGAGGATGCATCTAGAAATGAGCTTTTATCCTTTTTAAGCACTGCAGTTTGTTGGGAAACTGCAGTGTGGCTAGGATGGGATCCACTCAACTCTTCATCCTTATCCTTAGGGTTTCTTTTATGTTCACCCCTTCCATCACCTATCTTTCCCTCCTTCACACTCCCCTCTTTGGTTTTACTGGATTTTGCAACTGGCATCTTTTGAGAGATACCAGAGGGGGCTTTCTTTGATTTGGGTTTGAAAATTTTTGCAGTTTTGGTAGCTTGGGTAGGCAACTGTTGGGTCATTGACACAGTTGCCATAGCCACACTGGAACTCAAAAAAATTGTTGAGGTTGGAATAGTGGTAGGGATAGATGAACTTATCTCACTTACCTGAGGTGCTAGCATTACAGGAAAATAGAATAATGGCACATCCTTGTGATGATTGGCCCTGTTCAAATCTGCAATGAGCCTTCTCTCTTGAACCCAACAATCTAGTTTGTTGTTAGGGTTCTCAAGCACAATCTCTTCACAGAGGTGGTTAGCTAACATCATAAAGAATCTAGCATAATACACATTCTTACCTCTTTTATTTAACTCTCCTAATTTAAAGCCTAACTCAAACAAGACAATGTCACTGAAATTATAGAATTTATCTGTAACTAGCATGTAGAGCATGTTAAGCATTGAGATATTGACTGAATCAAAATTACTGACTTTACCTGAAAAGACCTTTGTCACAACACCACACATAAAACTCCATTCTTTCCTAAGACCCATTCTCCTAATGGCACTTAACTTAGAAGTAGAAAGAGCATAGTTCATGGAATTAAGCATATTGATTATATCAGTGTAAGTATGTGGTGAGGTCACAGTGTTATTAGGAATCTTGAAACATGCTTTTATAACATCACTATTGATACAGAACTCTTTACCTTTAATGGTGAGTGTGATTGTCTTATCTGTTGAGTTGTAGGTAGCGGTTGTCCAAATCTCTTCAACAACTTCACATAAGATTGTGGGTGATTCCAGCATGGCATAGTTGAGCTTGCAATTCTTCACAAAGTCCATCATCTTGTGATAGTCACCAGATCGCTGAATACCCTTATTCACTAGTGCAGTGAAATTGTTCTTTGTCATAAATGAACCCAGTTTGAGACATAATCTTTACAACAGGTGCCATTGTTAGAGAATAAGAGCTTGAAGAGAAAGAGAGTAAGTGCTTTGAGAGAGAATGAAATTAGAGTAGTTGAATTGAGAATGATAAAAGAAAAGCGATTGAAATGAAATAAGCTTTTATACTAACTCAAAAATAACTGTTAAAAATAATAAAGTAAAATAAAGTAACCAATAGAAATTGCCTAAAATAGCCGTTTAAAAATAAACTGTAAAAATTCCACCCATTATCCGTCGTGTTATGCTTACAAACTGTAAGTATACTCGATGGATAATGTACATGGAATTAACGGCTGAGATTAAGACAATTCGACGGATGAGAATAAACTGTTATCCGTCGAGTCATAAAATATTCCAGAAAAATAATTGATTTTATTAGAAAATAGTATACCGACGGATGATCAAACTCGATGGATAAAGATCATCCGTCGAGATGTAAATTTTGACTTAGCCAAAATTTCATCCAAGACTGAAAAATCAATTAAATTTCTGGCTGCATTTCAACTTGCAAATTAACTCATATAGATTTAAGAATAATTAAGCATACCTAACTCACTTACCAACCTTGAAAAGGTGGATTCATCCAGTGGCTTGGTAAAGATATCTGCAAGCTGCTTCTCACTTGGAACAAAATGTAGCTCCACATTACCATTCATTACATGTTCCCTTATAAAGTGGTACTTGATATCTATGTGCTTTGTCCTTGAATATTGTACTGGATTTTCAGTGATGGCAATTGCACTTGTGTTATCACAGAAAATAGGAATCCTCTCAACTTGCAAACCATAGTCTAGCAATTGATTTTTCATCCATAATATCTGTGCACAGCAACTACCAGCAGCAATATATTCAGCTTCAGCTGTAGAAGTAGAAACTGAATTTTGCTTTTTACTGAACCTGGACACAAGCTTGTTTCCTAGAAATTGACAGGTTCCTGTTGTACTTCTTCTATCAATTCTACAACCTGCATAATCTGCATTTGAATAACAAGTTAGATCAAAACCAGAATCTCTAGGGTACCAAATGCCAAGTATTGGTGTTCCCTTGAGATATCTGAAAATTCTCTTAATAGCTATTAAGTGAGATTCTCTAGGATCAGCCTGAAATCAAGCACATAAACATGTAGCAAACATTATATCTGGCCTACTAGCTATTAAGTACAAAAGTGAGCCAACCATGCCCCTATAACTTGAAATATCCACAGACTTTTCAGTAGTGTTTAATTCAAGCTTAGTTGCAGTGATCATGGGAGTTTTTGCAGATGTGCAATCCATTAGATCAAACTTCTTTAAAAGATCAAAAATGTATTTAGTTTGACTAATAAATATTCCATCACTAACTTGCTTAACTTGTAAACCAATAAAGTAAGTCAGTTCTCCCATCATACTCATTTCATACTTACTTTGCATCAATTTGGCAAACTTTTTACAAAGTTTCTCATCTGTAGAGCCAAAAATAATATCATCTACATAAATTTGAACAAGTATACTAGAGCCATTAAAATTTCTAAAGAATAAAGTTTTATCTACAGTACCTCTTGTGAAATGGTTTTCCAAAAGGAACTTTGATAAAGTGTCATACCAGGCTCTAGGTGCTTGCTTCAGTCCATAAAGTGCTTTCAAAAGATAATAGACATGTTCTGGAAAATTTGAATCTTCAAAACCAAGAGGTTGACTGACATAGACTTCCTCCTCCAAATCTCCATTCAGAAAGGCACTTTTGACATCCATTTGATAGAATTTGAAATTGGCATGGGCTGCATAAGCTAAGAAAATTATGATGGCTTCAAGTCTTGCAACAGGAGCAAATGTTTCATCAAAATCTATTCCTTCTTGTTGACAATAGCCCTTACCAACCAATCTAGCTTTGTTCCTGACTACTATGCCATTTTCATCCATCTTATTTCTGAATACCCATTTGGTGTCTATTGGATTCTTTCCTTTAGGCTTGGGCACCAGCTTCCATACATTATTCCTTTCAAATTGGTTTAGCTCCTCCTGCATAGCTAAAATCCAATCAGGATCCAACAAAGCTTCTTCTACCTTCTTTGGCTCTTCCTTGGAAAGAAAGCTACTGTATAGACATTCTTCTTTAGTTGCGCTCCTTGTTTGAACTCTAGAAGAAACATCACCAATAATAAGCTCAAAGGGGTGATCTTTTGTCCATTTCCTTTATTGAGGTAGATTAGCTCTAGATGAAGAGGCCTCATTGTTGTCTTGATGTATGATTGAGTTTAGATTGTTAGAAACTCCCCCTGAGTTTGTGGATCTTTGATTTGAGAAAGGGGAACTTTCTATAGGTGATCTATCTTGATTTCCAGCTTCTCTTGATAACCCGACAGATGGTGAGTTTTGAGTACCGATGGATGAGGCTGGTTGTCTCCTGACGGATAACGCAGATTGCCTCCCAACGGATGAAGCATTATGCAACTCGACAGATGTTCAGTTTTATGCTTCATTGGTAGTGGATTTTTCTGCATTATCCTTAGATACAGTTTCTTGATCACTTTCATCATCACTGTCATCACTAACCATCTCCACATTGTCGAATTTGAGGCTCTCATGGTAATCTCCATCTTGCAGTCCTTCAATCTTTTTATCATCAAACACAACATGTATTGATTCCACAACAATGTTGGTTGTTAGATTGTAGACTCTATATGCTTTACCAACAACATATCCAACAAAAATTCCTTCATCTGCTTTAGCATCAAACTTCCCATTTTGATCAGTTTGATTTCTCAGAATATAGCCCTTGCAGCCAAAGACATGAAGAAATTTAGAGTTTGCTTCTTATTCTTGAACAGTTGATATGGAGTCATGCATGTTGCTTGATTAACCAAAGAAATATTCTGAGTGTAGCATTCAGTATTAACAGCTTCAACCCAGAAATATGTTGGCAGTTTAGATTCTTCAAGCATTGTCCTTGCAGCCTCAATAAGTGATATGTTCTTCCTTTCCACTACTCCATTCTGTTGTGGAGTTCTTGCTGCTGAAAACTCATGCAGAATCCCATTTTCCTCACAAAATGCTCTCATGACAGGATTCTTGAACTCAGTTCCATTGTCACTCCTGATTCTTCTAACCTTGAAATCAGGATGATTATTGACTTACCTTATGTGATTGATGATGATTTCACTAGCCTCATCTTTAGACTTTAGGAAATATGACCAAGAGAACTTTGAGAAATCATCTACAATTATTAGGCAAAATCTTTTTCTTGAGATAGACAACACATTGACTAGTCCAAACAAATCCATGTGCAGCAGTTGCAAAGGTTCTTCAATTGTTGAATCAAGTTTCTTCCTGAATGATGATTTAATCTGCTTCCCTTTTTGGCAGGCATCACACAGTCCATCCTTAGAAAACTCCACTATCTCATTCATGGTCTTGAAGTTTAAATGGGATAGCGTCTTGTGCCATAGCCAACTTTCATCCTGACTTGCTTTGCTGAGAAGACAAGTAACAAATTCTGCATTAGATGAGTTGAAATCAGCTAGGTACACATTTCCTTTTCTCACACCAGTGAGAACCACTTTGTTGCTTCTTTTATTAGTCACAACACAGGCTTATGAGTTGAAGGTTACTGAGTTGCCTTTATCACAAAGTTGGCTGATACTCAATAAATTGTGTTTGAGACCATCCACTAAGGCAACCTCTTCAATGATGACATTGTCCTTTAAAATCAAGCCATAACCCACAGTATAACCCTTGCTATCATCTCTAAAAGTAATACTTGGGCCAGCTCTCTCCTTAAACTCCGTGAGCAGGGTAGAATCACCAGTCATGTGTCTTGAACAACCACTATCCAAGTACCAAAGATTCTTTCTGTTTCTCTGCACACATCAAAATCAAATCAAGTTAATTTTGGTACCCAAGTTTCCTTGGGTCCTGCCTTGTTAGCTTTCTTTTTCTGTTTCTTAGGCTTTATCTCATTTGACTTGGGGATATCAGATTCATCCTTGGTCATTTGAGTTTGGCCTTTGAAACCATTCATTGCAACAGAATTATCATGCATATTATAATCAACAGGGAATGGCATGCTATTAGTAAACATGTTATTCCAGTAAGGCATGCTAAATGGTATTTGTGGCATACTAAATGCAGTATAATAAGGATTAGGTGCAAATGGCATGTTAGCAAACTGTGCATTCATATTATGTGTAGACATAGCATTCATAGGCATGGCAGGCATGACATTCATGTTAGGAAAGTGAGGTGGCACGGACATGGAAGTAGGCATGACAGATTTGCAATTAACAGACAAATGATTTACACTACCACACTTGACACAGATTTTTCTAGGAGCATATTTATCAGGTGTGTAGTTATTATGTTTGTTAATTCCTACATTACAATTTCTATTGTTTTTCTTTTTAGCAACTGTTTTTACTTCAATCTTTTCAAGTCTGTCACTTAACTGTTTGACAGTCATTTGACCAACATTAGCCTTTTTCCCTTTCTTAACTTGACTCGATTCTCCTGAAATAAAGTTCTTGGAAACAGACCCATACTTCCCATTCAGCTTAACAAGTTTGGCATTACTGATAGGCTTGCTCACAGCCGACGGATGAGGATTTTCATTATTCGACGGATAACCTTTTTTGTTATCCGACGGATGATCCTCATCATCCGTCGAGTCTACATCTGTTAGCACTCCATCTACCAAATTTGGTTCTAGTTTCTCTTTGTTCTTTTTCCAGGCTGCATCACAGAAAGACTCAATTCCTTGAACTTTGTGATTTGAGCATGGACATCCCTGGATGTTTTCCATGCCTTAATCACCTCTTGTTCACGCTCGAGCTGCTTCTTAAAAATTTCTCCTTTCTTCAAGGACTCCGTTAATTCCTCTTTGGCAATCTTACACTCAATTCTTAACTTTTCAAAATCAATGAACTGAAACTCAAGCACATTATTTCTCTCACTCAAAAATAAATTGTTTTCTTTGATTTTAGCATTTTCTTTAGTAAGAGACTTAAGTGTAAAACAAAAATGATATAACTCTGTAGACATGTCATTTATGGCATCATTACACTCAGTTTTAGATAAATGTGTAAGGTTTGTAGTAATTACCTGATTACTTGAAGAACTTGTTTCTGTCTCATCAGACTTGGCCATTAGGGCTAGATTAACATAGCTGACATCTTCATCTTCATCCAGACCATCTGCTGCCCAGTCATTTTCTTGTGTTATGAAAGCCCTTTCCTTTTGTTTGAGTAGCTCAAAGTATTTTTGCTTATAATCCACAGGCTCAAACTTTTTCTTACTGGAATCTGACTTCCTATACTCACTGGCAAAGTGCCCTTCCAAGCCACATTTGAAACATTTGAATTTTGATTTATCCACCATGTTTCTGTTTGGTTTGGCTGCTCCAAAGTTCTTTTTGAACTTGAGCTTGGAAAATCTCCTGGAAAGAAATGCTAGGTGTTCATCAATGTCCTCCATGTAATCTTGGCTCAAAGAATCTTCATTTTCAGCTGCAAGCCCCTTGCCCTTGCTTTCACAGACCTTGAAGTTGACTCAATAGCTTCCATCTTCACTTCCTTCTCTTTTTCCAACTCAGCAACTAGTGCAATGGATCCTCCTTTCTTCTTTCCTCTCTCCATCCTCTCATCTTGCTCTATTTCAAGCTCATAAGTTTTCAGGATGCCATACAGTCTCTCCAAAGTAAACTCCTTATAATCTTGTGAGTTTCTTAATGAGACTGTCATTGGTTTCCATTCCTTTAGAAGAGATCTAAGGAATTTCAAATTGGAGTCTTTTGTATGATAGACCCTTCCATGCAACTTTAGAGCATTTAGTAGTTTTTGAAACCTACTAAAAATGTCAGTGAGAGACTCACTTTCTTCATTATAAAAATGCTCATATTGTTGAATTAGGAGCTGCATCTTGTTTTCTCTAACTTGCTCAGTGCCATCACAGATGATCTGTATTATATCCCAAATATCCTTGGCAGTTTTGCAGTTGATAATGTTGTCAAACATATCTCCATCAACTCCATTAAACAGGATATTCATGGCCTTTTTATCCTTCCTGACTTGTTCAATGTCAGGATCAGACCATTCATGCCTTGGCTTGGGGACTGATGGCTCGTTTCCTGTTGCAGCTCTAATTGGAACATGAGGGCCTCTTTCTATGCAGTCAACATAGGCCTCATCTTGAGAAAGCAAATGAAGATGCATCTTTACCTTCTAATGATGATAATTATCTTTATCCAGAAATGGGATCTTGACTCCAACATCCTTCTTGTTCATCTTGTTGTATTGTTTTGATCTTTAAACTCTTTGTAAGTTAAGAGCTTGCTCTGATACCAATTGTTAGTCCCTTAACAATATGACAAGAATTACAAAAGGAGGTTGAATGGAATTCTTGAAACTTTTTTTCCTCGAAATTAAAATGTTCTAACTCGAATATATATATAGGTGTGAATTGATTAGCACAATGCGGAATAGTTACTTAAATGAATCAAAACACAAGTAATTAAAAACAAGAGTCTTTAAAAACTTTCTGGTGGATTTGAATGATTCCACCAGAGATATATATTATATATCGAGAGAACCCTGTGTGCAAAATGCTCACAGCTGCTTACAAGTATTGAACAACTTAGAGTACAGAGAAATGCTAAGAATTTTGCTTACAAATATTTCTCTGCTCGTGTCTCCTTCTTTTCTTTAGTTGCTGCTTCTTGGTTTATATATCACCAAGATTACAAAATAATGAGACAGGATAATAAAACAAAAACTATCTAGTCTATTACAATGCTACTTCATTACTCTATTCCAGCATCTTTGAATATCTTCATAATAGCATGGAAATAGCAATGCTTCTTTGTTTTCGAAAACCCAGTTAAATAGGCTACCACATTCCATTTGCATCCACTCGACGCATGTGACTGTGTTATCACTGTCAACAGATATTTGAATTCTTTATCCGTCGGGTTCATGATCATCCGTCGAGATATTGATCATCCGTCGGGTTGTTGATCATCCGTCGAATTTATTATTTGTTCATCCGTTGGGTAGCAATCAGGCACTTGATTTCATTTCACTTATACAGAATTACAAGACATCATCTATGTACAATTAATCAACCTATTCTGCATATCTAACTGAGGTCAACATGACTCAAGTACTACTTCAGATTCTAAACAATGTGTATGCACAAATGTGCTACAGACTTATTGTTACATAAGCTACTCACTCGATGGATAATAAGTCATCATCTGTCGGGACTATATTGAGTCATCCGTCGGGACTATAAACCTTATCCGTCGAGTGCTACATAATTTCACTAAGTAAAATCTACCAATGTGTTTTGTTCATGTAATCATCAAGTACACAACATATACACAACAAATATTTTATTTTAACTTTAAAGATAGTTAATTGAATTCCGCAAAAAAATAGTTAATTGAATATTTGTACAGTTAATTTTAAAGAATTGAATTCCAGATTCTAAAGTCAGGCATAGTACATAAATGGATTATTATCTTATTTATTAATAATTTTTTAGTTTGAAAATATATCTCATATATTTTTAACATATTTTTTATTATAAAAAGTAATTAAAATGTACATATCTAATTTTTTTTTATAAAGATTGAAAATAGAATCGCTTATATATAAATAATCTATATTGGTATTACATATTTAGATAAGTCTGAATAATAATAAGTAAATGCATTTTAGTTTATTTCGAATTTGAAATCAGAACTTGGCCCATTGTTCAAAAAATACTCAAAAATTGACTACATGACCCGGCCGGAAAATATCGTCACATTCTACGTTTGGTAAATTTAAATTACAAGCTCGGCGAGAATATCTTACCAATAATGTGAAATTTGTTAATATCTTATGTTAATATAAATTTAAGTGTTTGAGGTCTTTATAGGATAAAGTCAATTGATTACTTTTACTAAAATTACTAACTTCACTCGTAGCGTATTATTATTTTTGGGATTTGTCCCTATTTTAAGAATATTCGAAATTTGATATGAGATCTCACGAGATTTGTTAAAACTACGATGATATATTAGATTGATTATTTTTCATTTTTCACTTTAAAAACGAGCTTTTTAAAAAGAATTCTTTTAGATAAGAAATATTCATTGATCAAGATAATATATGTACAAATATTTTGAATTATTTTAATATTTTGAATTATTTTAATATTTTGAATATTCAAATAAAAGTTATATCTATATTATACTGTAGCATTTGATTCAATGCATTTTATATTATTTAAAGAAAAAATATAATTGTTCAATAATTTGAAGGAATTAACCAGTTCAACTGATATTTATAAAACTTTATCGAATTGAAAAATATTTAATTTTAGGGAATAGTATACAATTTTATCAAAGTATTATATGAAGAAATATTAGAATCGTAATGAAATAAAAATGGTTTAAATAACGATATAATTATAATTTTTCCTTCGAATTCTTGAAAAAATCACGAATATCAATAATAAGTCTTAAAAACATATAATTTATTTGTATTCTACAACCATAATTGATACTCGGTTGCGTAGAAAATAGATATGGATTGTTTGTCAATGATAATGTGAATAACATATATAAATTATAACAATTTATTTATTATATAATTTAAATTTTTTAAATATTTATAAATGCATGCTTTTTAAGTAATCAATTACCTCATTAGATGTTAATAATAAGTATACATGTACATAAATTAGATATTTAACATATAAATAATTGAAACCGTCATAATTTACTTAGAAGTGTAACATACGATAATTTACATGCTAATACACACATATAACTTAATCTTACTTTGTTAACAGTAGTATAAATAAAAAATTAACATTTTCCCATACATACATACGTTGAATTTCAAAAGGTAACATTTTTCATGATAATCAACTTTTATATTAATAGCAATGTAAATTTTACATTATTGTATATTATGATTGCAAGTCATTCTAAATTCAATAATGCATTTTTTATTTTTCTAAATTAAGTAAGTTAATTGTAAGTTAGTAGTGAACTCAGTAATAATATAGATCAGTACATATGGTTTATTTAAATAAAATACAAAAAAATTGGTCAACTCTGTATTCAACATATATGTTATTTTTTAACTTTTTGTTTGTAAACATACTAACGACATTCTACAGATTAAGTTTAATCGTTTTATTCTAAATGTACACTGACTACCCTGTTTATATTCATTCATTAAATATAAATTATACAACACAAACAAGAATATATATATTTTGTTTAATGGGCTATATTAGAAACATTGTGTGATTTGATAATGTTATGTATGAAAATAATACGCATTGATAAACAATCAATTTATATTTGATATACGTTAGACATTGTACAACATTTACAAATAAGAAAAAAATTAAAAGCAACTCCTATAACCTCCTTACATTTCACTACAAATAATATAAATAAATGAGCTCCTAATTATTTAGAAGCCAAAATCAAATAATTTCTCCAAAAATTCTCCTTAAACTCACTCACTCTCTATCTATCTTTTTACTCATTAAAGTCATTTATGTTAAATAGACAGGTAAGAAAAATATAATATAATAATAGTCGAGAAGGGGATATTCACTCCTAAAAGTTAGGAAGCATTCGAAACTCATAATGTTATAGAGAGGGACAAGGAGCTTGTTGAACAGAAATTTTATCTCCATTTCTTCAAAATTTGACTTAAGAGCCTATATAAGGATATTGTTGGAGTTACTCTAAGAACATTATAATTGCATGATGCTTAAAAAAACTCAAGAAAATGACACGTGCCTCGCACGGGTTATTATACTATTTCTAAAAAAGCAGCAATAGCCACATTTTAAGAATTTAAAAATAATATTTAATCATTATATTATAAAATTGAAATTCTGCCACAAAAAATTAAAAGTGGAGGTAAAGTTCAGTCAATGATCTGTAATTACTCATTAAAATTATTATATTAAAGGTTTGAGTTATAAATTTTGTATTTTTTAACTTAAAAATTATGATTTATCAAATAAATCATCTAATTTTAAAATAAAATTATCCAAATACTTAAATAAATAACTCATAAATAGTCATCTATTTATTAATTATTACTTATATAAATATACGACAATTTCCAATTCAAATAATAAGTTATATTTTTAAGAAAAATTAAACAAGGCCTGTATATTACAGTATTGTAGTGATATACATTAAACACTGTGTTATCAATTTGGGGGCAGCATGCAAGGAAAGCGGTGATCGATGTGTCTCACTTTTGTCTTACGATGGAGTAGTAATTTTAATGGATTTGCCCTTTAAGGCTATCTCCAACAGTTTTGATGCAAAAATCTAAATTTGGATCACCAACTGATCCAAACTGATCAAAATTTCTGATGAGATCCGGGGATGTCTTTTGGGTCCCAAGCGAAGATGTCGAATAACTCTCTGATGAGGTTCGTGATATCTTGTTTTAGTGGCTCAGGGATATTCTTCCTGACTTTTGTAGTTTTTTCAGGGTTTCCGGCAAATACTTCAACATTCTCAGTTTCTTCGATTGGAGAGCATGAATTGCTCGTGGGTGTGTCAGTTAGTTTTCTAGGGTCGACATCGAGGACCTGGTTAACCTCCAGTTCATCATCTTTCTTATTCCGTGAAACTGTGGTAAGACAGCATTGTCTCGTTGTTGCATGATCTCCTGTCATCTCTTTTATTCCAGAATCTGCAGGGAATTTTGTTTTGAAGTGAGAAATGGAGGTGATTGCCCGTAGGGCGGCGATCATGGTTCTACCCAATATGGCGTTGAAGTTGGAGGAGGTACTGATTACGTGGAACTTGACCATTTTCCAAATTTGGCATGAAGGTGAGCCGAAAAGAACCGGCATGTCGACAGTTCCTACCACGTGGACCTCGTTACCAGTGAAACCATACAACGGGGTGCGAGAATTTTCCAGCCTTCGGTCACCAAGGTCCATTCTTGCAAAAGCATGGTGATATCGAACATCAACAGAACTTCCATTGTCAACAAGAATTTTCTTGACGGTGTTATTACCTACCCTTGTGGTGATGACTAGGGCGTCTCGGTGACCATCGAAGATTCCAGGTCGGTAGTCGTTGTCTGGGAAGGATATAACTAGGAAGGGATTTGTTCGCGGACACTTTACAGCCGACGGGTTAATATTGAACACCTCTCTTACATAGTTTTTGCGAGAGTTATTGGAAATACCGCCTGCCGCCTGCCGCTACACCGCCGAAAATGATGTCGATAACACGATCGTCATCACCTCTATGATCTCATCGATGTGCGTCGTCATGTTGAACATAATGGATAAGTTGTCCTCGGCGAATCTTATTTTCAATGAGGTTGCTCAATTGTAAATATTATTTTGTCATATGGCATGTGTCCTTATGGTAGTCATAATATCGGGAACTTGGAGGTCGGTAGGGTTTCATTGGCCTCAGATGTCGATAATCCGGTTCAGTTTTCAATACAGCTAATATGGTTGCTTTTTCAGCATTGAGCTTAGTGAATTCTTTTTCGTTCCTAGAGCGGGGTTGTCATTCTCTTTCGCGTATGTTGCGTGGTGGAATGTCATTATCTCTTAGAATGTCACTTTCGGTTTTCCTCGGGGGAGGCGATATTCTCGATGTCTATCATTTTTTGGAGATCGAGGGCTATAGCTTCGGCGGCATCCGTATTTCGCCGAACGTTGCGGAGATTGAATACAACTAACCGCTTCTTGTAGCATCATGCGATGTTCGATGATTTGGAACGCGGCTTGGAGAGTTTTTGGTCTTTTTTCAAATATTTCTTCCAAAAGGAGACCATGCCTCGATTTGTCGATACCTGTTGTAAGGAAATTTACAGCCATTTGTTCTATGAGGTTGGGAATTTCTGCAATCTCCTCTCGAAAGCGAGTGAGGAAGCTTCAAAGACTTTCATGGATCTTTGGTGCATAGTCATAAGAGAGGCGGTGACTTTGATGCCCTTATAGTTACTTGAAAAACAAGCTTAAATTTTTGACTTTAAAGTTATCCAGGAATCAATGGAATGTGGGAGTAAGTTGTTGTACCATTAGAGTACAGTTTCTTGCAGACAAGTAGAAAAGAAGTAACATCGAGCAATTTCGGAGTGACCAAAGAAGGCCATGCGACCGTCGAAGGTGTTGAGGAATGTTAAGGGATAAAATGACCCGTCAAAATGATCGAGGGATGGTGTTTTCAATGTTCTGTCAATACGCGCCTTCTCATGAACAAGTGATAGGGGTCTTTCACTGACGATCTCGAACCCCGATTGATTGCGCATTAGAGTACGCATCTGTGTTATTTCCTCTTGCATTTTCGCGAATTCTTCGTGAAAGATATTCCGTGGACTCATTTCTTTGGGAGGCATCGGCAGATGACACTGTGCGCTGTCGGCGTTCGCGCGGTTGGGAGTACATTGACTCTGCGGATGGTTCATATTCATATTCGGCGTCATCGTCCTCGTCATAAAACTGATTTCCTGCCCTCTGATTTTGTATTGTGGTTTGGCCGAGTTGTCGGCGCAACCGGTGAATTTTGCGTTGTCGCTCGAGTTTGGCTCGGAGGAATTGAGTCTCGCGCTCCAGAAGCTCGAGTTCCTCATCTGAGTAAGATAAATCCTCCGACACTTCTATTTTTTTGTTTTTAACCGCTCAATCTTTTCAAGGTGAGGTCGCATATCGCTGGAAAACACTTGTTTACCTTTTGACGTCTGAATTTGTAACCGCCGGTCTGATTTGAATTTTCGCTTCTTGGATTGCGGTTCTACGTTGGTTGGATCTATTGGCTGATCGTGAGAGGCTCCTTCCGGCTGAGGAAACAAGAATTTCGGCTGTAACACCGGTTGTTTGGGCGACGCTTGGTCGCCGTGGTCTTTAGGAACAGTGGAAATTTCTGCCACCCGCTACTTTACCTGAGTTGGTCCGGCTTCTGTCGGATCAATCACTTCTACAATCATTGTTTCGTTGGATTTCAAGAATAAACCTCCTTCTAGCGCCAAATGATGTTCCAGAATATTTATCGAACATACGAGAGTATTATTTAAGAAAATTCGTTCTTTATTCAATTGTCCAACCCCCTCAAATGAGGCAGTGGCTCTATATTTATAGGAAGTCCCATATGGGCTTTTCCTATACAAATGGACCTATTGGGCCTTTACACAAATGTTATATAATTATTACAATTAAGTCTTCTTGGGCTCCTCTTCTTTAGTCCAAGATCCAACGAAACTAAATGTTAGAGTAAATATATTATATAAATATGTGATTGTGATAATTTTAAATGAATATTATAAATGTGATATTAATCTTTTTGGGACGTAGAGGAAAAAAATGGGCCAACGTAAAATGGGACATGGAAATTAGTATTTTTTTTTGAAATAGATAGATATAATATATATATATATATATATACTCGATCACCGAGTGTACAGTTAATAATATAAATTTGATATCGTAATAAACCATGGTTGTAAAAATCAGTAATCGGTACTGATCGGTTTAGGTACTGATTAGGGATTAATCGGCAAATCGGGGATTAATCGGAACAAAAATCGGATATATTTAAATATTTTAATAATATTTAATATATTTACATTATTTATTATGAAATATATAATTCAAAAATAATTTATAAATATTAATCGGATTTAAAAAAAAATCGACCAAATATATATATATATATATATATATATTTTTATCGTAGGTAACCCGCAGCCGCTACCCTTCGGGTGCGCACTGGGTAAACCCTACGAGCTTACGCAATAGCCTGCAAACCACGTGAACCAAGGTAAACCGCATTTAAGAAGACGACAATTTTCCTCTCTTTAACCAACTGAGCCAACCCTTAACTGATAATAAATCTTGATAAGATATTTTTTAAATATTAATCGGATTTTTTTAAAAAAAATCAGAAAGTTTTAGAATACCTTAATAAACACATGCAGGAACACATTTTGAAATCGGGAATCTACCTGCAAATCTGAGGTTGGATTGTAAAATGTAAGTAAGAGTATAGGAGTGATATACATTTATTTATACCAGTGTTCCAGAAATCACTAGGCGTGACAGGGCGGTGAGGGTACCTTCGAGAGATTAATTGGCAAGTCGGAGATTAATCGGACCGATTTATCGGAACATTAATCGGAAGAATATAAATATTATTTTTAATTTTTATAGTTATATAATGATCAATATGTCAAATATTTGTTTAAAAAAAGAAATTAGAATGGTATTAAACAATATCTACACATTTAACATGCGTTATGTATTAATTACTGAGTTTACAATATTAAATATATTTTAATTCATATTTTTAAATTATTATAATATGTTATTTTTATATTTTAAGTGAGAAAATAAATATATTAGATTACTTGTTACTTCTTACCAATACTTTATATTAAAAATTGACATGATACTGTGTGAAATTATGAAATAAATTAATTAAAATTATAAAAATGAAAAAAAAAAATTAATTATTTTCCGCCTAGGACCGGTTTTTTGACCGCCTAGCCCGCCTAATCCCGAGTTTGACCCGATTTTTTGAAAAAACGCCTAAATCACCGCATAGGTCCGGATCGTAGCGTTTTACCACCGCCTAGCGTTTAGGCGCCGCCTAGTGGCCTCCTAGCACGATTTTTAGAACACTAATTTATACACAATTACATTGTTTTATTATTAAAATATTAATTTGGGGGCAGCATGACAGGGAAAGCAGTGGTTGATCTGTATTATTAAATTTGCATTTTTATGCTCTATGAACTACTCCATGTTTTTTTACTGGAAAGCTATATTATATACATACATGTTTGGTACCCAAATTCCAATACATGTGTACCAAGCTGCAATTTTCATTATTCTATCATCTTGGTTTGTAAATACTAAATACCATGCTTGGCTCTTTCTTATTAAAAAGGAAAGAAGAAGAAGATTATAATAAGTATAAATGATATACATTGGTTGCTATTAATGCTAGATATTCATTTATTGATACACACATATACTATATAAAGAATGAATTATTATTATATATTATGAAAGTGACTGCTTTTTGCATCTTTAATACTTGCAGGAAATCTAAATCTAAATATAAATATAAATATATATATAATAATAATAAAAAAAAGAGAGTAAGTGACGTGTCCTTTTGCATGTTTAGGGGGTTCTCTCCGATAAGGCCACATGTGCAGACCTCCTCCAAACTGACGACTCCTTTTCCCAGTGCCTATCGATCTCTAACTCAGCTACTGCCCCCCACGTTACATTTCCTGTATTCCTGTATTCATTTCAGATTTTAAAGGATTTCAATTATCAGCAAATACTAAGAAATTTGGGTGTCTGTGTTTTCAAAGGTAAGCATGTCTTTAAACTTTGGTTTCTTGTACTAATAATAATCAACAACTCTATCACATGTATCATGTATGCCTGCTGCTGCTGCTGCTGCTATTATTTATTATAACCATAAATAATGGGGTCCATTTCAGTAGTTTTCTTTGTTTCCTATATTTCTTTGCAGTTGAGGAAGATGTTGGACCACCTAATTATTTGAAGAGATTAGTGTGGAGGCACTAATTTCCTTATTTTACAGTTTTTGGTGTAAGTTGAAAGTTGGTCTGAAAAACAAAAGGGAGTGTTCCTTGTGATTCTACTCAACTGTTGGTTACAAAACTAGGATCACTCAACTTGTGTCCAAATTCATCTAGTTTTGGGGGCTTTCTTCCCTTGAAAGAAAACAAGACATGGAGGCTCAAAAGAATCAGAAATGCATTGATACGGTTGTGTCACAAATTAAGAATCAGACATCACTTGAAAGAGTTGTCTCACAAAGAGCTTTTCAGATGAGTAGTTCCTATCCATGTCAAATTTGTGTGTTGGGTTTTTTTTCCGGGATTTGTATTACCACCGTGTTTCTTGCTGCTCTTACTTCATTTACTACTTTTCAATTTGCTTCTCTCTCCATTTCCGCATATCCTACTGCCCTTCTGTCATCAGATTTTGGCTCCACTCTCTCGGGTAAGTGGAACTTCTCTTCATTATTTGCTCAAGTCTCTCCATTTTTTGGCAGTTGTATAATTTAATTTTAAATGGAGGGGAAATCATGACCTTGTTATGGGGAAAGGGATTGGGAATTTGGGATGTGCTTTTCTCCGTAAGCTATTCTTCAATCTTCAACTCAACTCTTAGTAATTTTGTTATGCCAATAATTTTAATTGTAAATTTTGTAAGTCTGTTTGTTCTTATTACTGGAGCAAGTAATGATCTTAGTGAAAAAGATGACAGAAGTTATTTTTCTTAAAGAAAAATTGGTTACGTAAATCTTTACCAAACTCTCCTTCCTTTAACTAAATGTCATAGTTACTAATTTTTTTAGAAATGTGCCAAGTTTGAGGTTCATATGGAGAACTGGAACCCAGTTAAAGGAATATGTTTTCGTTATGTTAAGCATATCGGGAATCACGTAGAAAATTTGGAAGGAGATTTAGTCAGAATTGAAGCAAAATATTTGTATCAAGGTCCACCATGGTGTCCTAACAAGACTAGTAGAAGGAACTTATTGTTAACCTTAACTTGTCTCACAGATTTCATTTCTTAATCATTTTTCTATTCCAAGATTTAACTTTACTCAAAGTTGCCAACTGATGATTAATTTAACATCTTGAACTTTTATCATATTTCTTTTCTTCCCTTGTATATGGTCAACTACAACTTCTATCGTATTTCTTTTCTTCCCTTGTATATGGCCAACTACTGCCACCCTGGTTAAATTTTTATTAATCTCCCTTAATGTTGGCTTTTACTTGTAACAAAGACTTAACTACTGCCCACTTAATCGGATTAGTCATCCATTTGTATTAGGAATTAAAAAAAAAAATTACAGTTTTTTGTAGTTTGTAATTTCAATGCCTCTATCTTTAAGGTGGCCCCTTTACCACAAAGTCACCACTTTGGAGCTCTTAATGGGTCATACCCTCCTGGAAACATATGTACTTTTATTAAAAAATAAGCTACTAATGGATGATATATGTCAAGACAAGCTATGCTTCATGATTTTATAGCACAAAATCAGTATGCAACATATAATACTTTCATAAAAGAATAAAGATACGCCAATACGGAGCGCGATGATATAGCTCAAGTGGTTAAGGGCTTATCTCTTGTCGTCCCAGGTTCTGGGTTCGATTCTCGCTCACCCCCAGATTTGTTAGGACAAATACTCAATTGTAAGACATATAAGCCAAATTAGTCCAAAAAAAAAAAGATACGCCAATACTAATTGTTATTCGAAGCCTGAGTGTCGAATCAAATATATTTGTTAGTACTGTATAGAGTAAATTCTGCTTCCAAACAGCATTGAATTTCGTATCTTTCATTTTAGAGAAGTAACTAAAGGACTTTCTGATTTTTTATGTTAGTTTTGTTGTGGATCGTCTATGACCCTTAAAACTACATAAGAGTCTCTGGAGATAATGACATAATTTGTATAGATTTTGGTGGGAAAAGTAAGAAAGTTGCAACTTTTTGTAGATGGTGTTGCCCACAATGTTTCAACAACAGAAAAAATAATTTACTCCGAGAAGCATTATAGCGAACTTGAAATTGATGAAAGAGTATATCTTATGTACTCAAGTTGGAGTACCTTCCTGAATAAATCAATCGAGGATTTTGAACATCAGGATAGTACTAGACGAGGCTTACCTACTGCCCCAAAAGTTCCTCATCTAGAAAGTTGCAAACTGCATGTGGAGGTAAATCAGCATCTTGATAAACGAATGGAAAATCAGCTGCTCCCGCCATGGACAATTTGGAAGGGGACTCTACAAAATTACCTTCTCTCATCTGCAGAAGAGCTACTGAGGAATCACAACTATCGACCACTACCTGGAGTTTCGTATCCTCCATGGGTATGGTACCAGTTAATTTTTTTTATTGTCATATGCTTTTTTCAGATATTCAATGTGAGGTACAAAACTTACAAGAATTATATTCCTGCAATTGTGTGGATATGTACTGAGGGAATCTATGTTTGTTGATCTCTTAAGTCCTGACTATAGCTGTTTTCCACTCTCCTCAGCTTAGGAGCCGTGTTGAAAAAAACCCTCAGTATACGATATTATTCACATAATTAAGGTCCGAAAACAACTCAATGCAGTCAACATATTTTGAGTTATGCCTTTTCTTTTTGTGGACTAGAAACAGGATCAGAGGTTTTTCCTAAGGTTGAGGTCCGTTATCATAATATTTGGGAATAAGTGTTAAAAACAGCTACATTTGATCCCAAAAACAAAAACATGTACAGTTTGAGAACATTGAAGGTGCTATTTTAACCCGAGTAGGTAGAAACTGTACAAGTTATTTACATGTAACATTTCATATGGTGGTGCACAATATTATCTCAATTTCTTTTCTTGCATTTGCTCAAAATTTAACCTGTTTAGGATTTGATCCTTTGTTTAAATTTTAAAAATTATATTTGAGGATCATATCTACCGAATTTTGATAGCAAGGTAAAAGAAAGCACACTGCTTTTGTCTTGCATGTCGGTATATATTTATAATTTAGTCTTAATTAACCTTTTATTTCTCAGTCCTTGATCATTGGACATAACAAGTTCCATTAGTACTTTGAAAGGCTACTTATCTTAGATGATGTCAGCTTATTAACATCTATTAGATTGAATTGTGTAAGCATGATTATTGATATGTCTGGTCTTTTGCATTTCTGATATGAACTTGTATTATGTCCTGTAGATAATTTCCTAATTTTAAAGTTATGTTAAGAGGCTCTACTTAATAGTATATACAAATCTTGGAGTTCTGCAGATCACAGGATCAGATGAAGAAAATTATCCTCTTACTAGGAAAGTGCAAAGTGACATTTGGTTCAGGCAACATCCCTCAAACTGCAGTGATTCTAGTATAAAGTTTCTTGTAGCTGACTGGGAAAGACTTCCTGGATTTGGGATTGGGGCTCAGTTTGCTGGCATGTGTGGGCTTCTAGCTATTGCAATTAACGAAAGAAGGGTACTTGTCACAAATTACTATAATCGTGCAGATCATGATGGTTGTAGAGGTAAAATTTCAATCTGCTGGAAGCGCTTCTTGTTTAGTAATAATTTCTTTGGTCATTTTATGATTTGCTGAACAATATGAGGAAAGAATTATTCTCAAGTCACAGACAAGGTAAGTAGAAAATTACCACCACCCTCTCCTTCAATATGTATTTGTTTTCTTATATTTTTTTAGAGTCCTGATTCAAAGTAAAAGTGGTGCGCCTTGTGAATTTTTGAATAGTATTTACGGCCAATTTAAATATGCAATCCTGAGAGGTCCCCATATCTCGTAATCTTTCTGTCGTTTTGTCGTTTCCATACCTTTTAGGTCAAATTAGTCATAAACTAAGGATAAATCTATACTTCACTATATATCCGAAACATTAAAAGTTTGGTTGGTCAATACCTATTCTTTGGTACCTGTTTTCTGGTACCTAGTTTTTTCACTTAATTACCCTTATGTTTTGTTTTGTTTTGTTTTTAGTTAATTACCCTTATTTAGTTATTCTTTATCTATATTATTTTATTGAAGTGAAACCAAAGAAAATCCGGTATGGGTCTGCGCTAAAACAAAATTAAAATCAAACTAAAGATAATACGTCCGGGCCTAGCGGGCAGAGAGGCCAAAACAAAATTAATGTATATTATGGATCTGAGCTAAAACAAAATTAGAGCCAAACTGGATAATCTGTTGGTGGGTATAATGGGTGTAGCGGGTAAAAACACAAATAGCGTATACATTACTTGGATTTCAATCCTAAAATTTATATTGTTAACTAAATCATGTATAAATATTTAATTATATATGGGCTTACTTATTTTAAAATCAATTTTAACAAGAATATTTATTATAAAATTTACTGTTATATGTATATATCAAAAATAAATATTTAAAATACCATGTAAGCTCTATCATAATAATAACATGCATGGTTAATCCTCTTTTGGGCATCTTTTTATACTATTATTCTGAGCACTGCTGAGAGTTAAGTTATACTATAATGACTGGTTGTCCAAAAGTTGGTAAGCTAAGAAACTTTAAAGATCATAATATACTAAAAAAAATATTCTGGTGTAGGATCATCGCGCTCTAGCTGGTCATGCTACTTCTTCCCTGAGACATCCCAGGAATGTCGAGAGCGTGCATTTCAGCTCATGGGGGACAAGAAAGCATGGGAAAAAGGAATCATAACTACAAAAGAAAATTATACTTCAAAGGATATATGGACTGGACGTATTCCCAGGCAAGCCATTCTACACCTAAGGGTTGAACACTTGAACAATTTAAGCATGAGGTTGAGAAGATTACTTATTTTCTTATGACTCTTGCTTTGATTTTTCTACAGGGTATGGGGTTATCCTTGGAGTTATATGCAGCCAACAACAGAAATCAATGGTAGCCTAATTTCACATCACAGGAAAATGGACAGGAGGTGGTGGAGAGCACAGGTACAGCTACGAGTCATACAGAAAAAGAAGTATATTCTTATATTTGGTATTAACTATTAACTATTAACTAATAACATACATACAGAATAAGTTGCTTTCTATCCTACCAATATTAAAAATACTGATTAATTATTATATAAATCAGTATTTAACTTTGAAGACATTTCCTTTAAAGTAGTATGGAAACTTGTTAGGAAAAATAAGGACTTAACTTATTCTAAATACAACTGAACATCACAGAAGAAGCTGGAAAAAGTACTTTTTATAAATAAGGATGACAGGTTTAGGGTCCAGATAATTGGTATCTCCATGTAAAACCATAGAAGTTGCTTTCTAATTTTGAAACCCATTTCAAGATTTTCTTCTGCCATGTGTGTAACCGATCTGACTTGAAAGATTCCGATTTCCAGCAACTGAAAATACTTGATAGTGTGTACCTCATATGTGTACGCATTATGTTCATGCCTTATGCCCAGTATAAAGACAAGTATATTATGATGATTAATATATGTAATTGTGCATGTTTGGTGAAAAAAGTACTGCATTATTTACATAATTATATTTCATGTTATTCCACAGGCCATTCGCTATCTTATGAGGTTTAAGTCTGAGTACACATGCAACTTGCTTAATATTGCACGTCATGAAGCATTTGGATTGGAAGCTGCCAAACTGGTTCTATCATCACCAACTGAAAAATATTCAACGGTATGTCCTATTATTAGAGTATAAAAGCCACAAAGTATACAGCCTCCACCCGTGTAACATGGGCTTGGCTGCAAGCAAGTTAGCATGTTTATATGGCACGTATACAAGGTAGAAAAGATGTTTCATGATAGTCTCTAGTACATGAAGTTGACAATAGAATAGTTGTGGATTGAGAAACAAATTTCACTGGGGGCACTATGTAAGTAGCAAATTATGAGATAATAATTATTTTAAAAAGAGAATATAGCATTATTTTAATTTTTAATAAGAAAACCATTACATTCTAGATTGTTCCCTACAAGTTTTTTTCCCCTAAATCTTTCATTTTGTTACATCTTCATTGGTAAAACTAGCAGTTGCTTCTTTTTCTATTGCAGCAATAAGACAATCACTCGTAAAATGATCACCAATTCGACTGCACAAGTATGACTTCACAAGCTTAATTGTAGCTTTGGTAGAAAACGCTAAATATATTTTAGTTACATTCTTACACTCCTCAGACTGGGGTAGGTTAGAGAAGAAAGGAAATAAGATATATGAATTAATTATTTTACTTCCTGGTGAAGATGTAAGCTAGTTGGTGGTTGTCAGAAGCTTTGGTAGCAACAGTTCCATCCTTTAATTTATACCATACAATGACTATCCACCAGATCGTCAGCACAAAACACAGAATGAGAATCAACTTTCTGGATCACCTTGTTCTAGTTGTTTAGGCAGCAGCTTAGCCACACTAGTGCACATGTAGTCTACATAATAGCTCTCTCTGACCATCCTGTGTAGTGTGTAGTAGTTCTCGCTTTTTATATTCAGTCCTATCTCAACTTCCAAGATCCTCCAAAAAAATAAAAACACAAAGGAACAAAGAGATGCACCACTTCTAGCATATTATGTTCACTCCTACCTCCAACTTCCAAGATCCCCCCACCCCCTCCCCCAGAAAAACAAAAAGAAACAAAGAGATGGTATCAAAAGGAAAAATTTCCCTGTTAGTTTACCCGTTAAGTTGTTGTCCATCAATGGATATAAATATAGTAAAATTTATTGCAACGCAATTGCCTTCTGAAGTGTCTTTTTGTACAGAGTGCTTCAGGTTCAGAGAGGCGTAGGTCTGACATTGAAGAATTTGTGTGGTCAAATCACAAGCCCTGGATGCCACGACCATTACTGAGTATGCATGTAAGGATGGGCGATAAGGCATGTGAAATGAAGGTTGTTGAATTCGAGGAATACATGCGTCTTGCTTATCGCATCAGGAGCCGCTTTCCCCATCTTAATAGCATTTGGTTGTCTACTGAAATGCAGGTATAATTTAGTAGCATTTTAGTTTATTTCATTCTGAATTATAGTACTAAAGGTTACTTAAAATGATCCCAAAAATAAAAAATAAATATCTTCAGGAAGTTATTGATAAGTCAAGGTCATATCCTCATTGGAAGTTTTACTACACGAATGTCACGCGGCAAGTAGGAAACATAACAATGGCAACATATGAAGCAAGTCTTGGCCGGGAAACCAGCACCAATTACCCTTTGGTTAATTTCTTAATGGCTGCAGAATCAGACTTTTTTATTGGTGCATTAGGTTCCACATGGTGCTTCCTCATTGATGGCATGAGGAATACAGGAGGGAAGGTAATGGCTGGTTACTTGAGTGTTAACAAGGATCGATTCTGGTAAATCTGGAGTCAGTTACTAGTTACATGTATATAGGCTCATGTATTGTAAATGTACTTCAAATTAGAGACATGTAATGTTGAGGCTCAATATTGGAAGCCTTGTCCAACTAATCGTAAGCTTTAGTTAATGATAAATGTATTATTTGTCCCAACATTGAATTATATAGGGAATCATGGGACTACAAGTAAGGTGGCATCCTGTCGTGTTTAAAAAATGTACACCCTGTGTTTTTTGTTTTTTTCTAATAGTCGGTTAACTTTTTCGTATTTATTTCTCAGTTCTTTGACCGCATAGTTAAAATAATAATTTTTAATTTTTTTTTCTAAATAAAAATATATGACTTAAACTTTTATTTACAAAAAAAAAATTAAAAAAATGATAATTTTTACTATATGATAAATGTATCTCAAGCATAAGCATCTTGAGACGTGTGTAGAAAAGACAAGACAAGAGACAATTAAAATGAAACATACATACAAAATTATAATTATAGTTGCACACTTCAAGCATCTTCAATATAATTAATAAGATCCTCTGAAGAAAGCATATATAAATATCAAAACATATAACACTCTTATAATTATAACAACCATCCCTCAAACCATTTTATGAGGCCTTCTCTCCGCACCAAATCCCATATTCCTATACCTCTTTGAGATACCAATCCATCACCAAGCTCGAATGCAAATCTTCCTGGTCTTTCTGTAGCGTGTCCATGTTGCTACTGCCTCAAAATCCAACAGAAATCACCTTAATTAAAGATAAATTAGGTCATACAATTGACAATATAAAAAACTGAAGCTTGAATAAAACTAAATAATCATACATATAGATACGCCACGTAGTCCCCAATATTGGCAAAACAGATGACTTGTAATGACGCAAGGAAATCAAGTTCCTCTGAAATTTCCAAGGGAATTATAAAAAATACAACAAGGGACAACATAGCCCAAGAAGTTCCCAACATGCTTCATGTAAATGTTGCTGTCACCCCTGAAGGAAGAAATGAGCCTCAGCAGCAAGTGCTATCTTCTCTTGGGGTCGAAGAATCTGAATCAGAAACCTTACCAGAAAGAGTATGTACGTTTATTCCATATTCTCGCCTGCATGGCGTACACTCTCTGGATTTCTAGCCCCTACTTGTTTTCTATTTTTCTTGTTCCTGGCCTTCTTGGCCTTCATACGTCGCTTTTTCTCATTGGCATCGACCCATGTGTAATTTGATGGTATGTGAAATGGGTCAATTTCATCCTTGAAGCTGCGAGGCTCACTGTCACTTGACTGTGCACGGTTCCCTTTCATCCATGACATCCATGATTGGGACCCTTCTGCTTCTTTCGACTTGGCATCTTGGAAGTGCGCTGGGCTGGAGAGAGGAGTGGAGAACTCCTCAACTGGTTGAAGCTCTTCAAACTTTGTAAACGTGACCAATACCCGGATGGTGGGCACAATGGGGATGGCAATCTACAGTTACAAACAATAGGAAAGTCCCAAATTGTTAGCCAGTATACAGGTATGTCAGATATAATTGACCATGGAAATTTATTCTGCTGGTACATATACAAAATAACAAGTAAAAATGTTAAACACGTAGATATTAAGATCATATCAACAGGAATAGTTGTGGTTGCACATTATAAGATGTCTAAATCTATTTATAAATTTTAATAGCAAACGTTTGCCTGCTCATTTTGATACTCAAGAATGCAAAGAACCACAGGCTATAGTCCTGGACATGGTAACCTGTGTAGATAAGCTCATTCTAATTCTCTGGATCAATATTCAAGTCCTGGTACACGCATCATTTATAGGACATCTAATTTAGCCACTAAAGGCTATGTCGAGGGCTCCTAAGTCCTAACTTTCTAGTAATTCAGTCTTGAATCCCAAAATAGGCTTTCAAGGGTAAACTGTTAAAAAATGTTAAAGATTCATTTAGTGGATTTTCCAAAAAGAGGTTTTACAAGAGTTTGTAATCTAACTTGGGCATCATGCAAGATAAACTGAAAATCATCTTTACAATTATAATTACTTCAGATTTCAAAATTGATGAGCGGCTTTCGATGTTGATACTAAAGCATGTAAACCTCATTTGCTAGACATTTGTGCACTCTCTCGTAGTTGCTACCATTTTTACAATCTCTTGTTTGCATTTTGATTTGCAACTAACTTTAGCAATCCCTTCTGTGCATTTTGCTTCACAAGTGTAATTTAATATTTAAAAATCTGTAGTATATTTGCAAATGCAAACAAGGAGATCCATCTGTTTAGATTTTTAAAAGAATAAAACCACTGTTAGGTAGAATGGAACTAACTAGAATTATAATTACTGTAATTTATAAATCATATGGCCATCAGCATAAGAACAGCAATGAATTAGTAGTGCAAATTCCAAAAAAAAATTGTAATTAATTGATTGATAAACACGAACTGGCTATGACTAGATCATCCATGTAATGTATCAGCAAGTGGCAACACCCCCACCCTCTTGTTGTGTTTGACCCCCAAAACCTAGTTAAGCTAAATAGGTTTTCCAGTTCTACAGTATATTCTTCATCACCCTAAATAGTTGATATCCTACGAGAATATAAAACAAACATGTGCATAACAAGCCTACACTCTACGGATGTGTAAAGCACCTTAAAAACACAAATGAGTGACTTGAAGACCATCTATACAAGCAATGACCACAAGGTCATGCATACAATCGATACCATGAAGATGTTATAATAGATGTTTTTTTGTTCTCAGATATAGACATAGTCATTCTAAATATGTATATTAATCGTTCACATTTAAACAGAGAAATAACTTCGCACGAAATACATACTGAAAGAATCAAAAGTTTTTATGGATTTAGAAATATATATGAATTTGTATTTGCTCACATTATATAAACTAAATTACAGGAAACGAAAGGTAAAATGGAGATCTTTGAATTTGTATTTGGGAACTTTAAAGAATCTAAAATTTGTCCATTTAGTGGGCTCAGCTAACCAGGTGATACTCCATCATTCCTAATGCTTGTTATATGTATTGAATATTTGAATCATATTTATTAATCATGTTACATCAATCTAGTATCTATGATTCTAAATCAACTCACAGTTTGTTGTTAGATTACGTTCCACATTAAAAAAATGACGATGATGATGGCAAAATTATTTATAAG
Source organism: Apium graveolens (assembly GCF_009905375.1). Lineage (NCBI taxonomy): Eukaryota > Viridiplantae > Streptophyta > Magnoliopsida > Apiales > Apiaceae > Apium > Apium graveolens. The sequence goes on along the minus strand of NW_027417903.1, from coordinate 33,262 downwards.
CACAAACCAGGAATAAAATGAAAAAACAAAATCCCATATAAAAGGAGGAAGGATTCCAGTGCAGGGCCTTTGTAAGATAGTAAGAGATGAATTATAACGAAGCAAAAATTACCTTGACGGGAAAGGTTCCAGGTGGTAGTTTGGTTGTTAGAAGCTCCCTCAGTCTTCTAACAGCTTTTACTTTGTTGGCTAAGATATCCAGTAAAGGTATCAGTTCTTCTGTTTGTAAAGGAAAATCTGGTGTCAACCACAAGACTGGTCTTAAACCTTTTTTATACTCGCTTTCATTTTTAGGCTCACCATTAACCCCTTTTTTCTTTTTCTTCTTGTTTCCCTTCTTTTTAAGGTCCCCTGCATCCTCCCTGTGAACGTCAGATGATGATCTTTGACTCTCATTAAGTTTCTGATAGCTACCTTCAGGGCCCAACTTTGAGAACTTTTTTAAGATTTTTGAGTCATCCTGGTTATCGCTGCCGGTTTTTGAAGCTTTCTTATTCCACCCGAACCAGTTTTTTTTCTCCTTGGAACCATTTGATTCACAACTTTCAAATGAAGTCCCACCACCATTTTCGTGACCACCCTGGACATCAGACTCCTCATCTTCACAGGGGCCTTCAGCATTACCCATGCGCAGTGCAGAATCTAACTGCATTCTTTCTTCAGCTGTTAATACATCATCATACTCATCCTGTTCAGCTCCGTTTGCTAACCTTTCATCCTCGTTCGCTGCAAAAAGCTCTTCATCTGTCATAGCACCAGGTACTCGCCTTGATTTCACGCTGACCATCACATGAAGCATATCATAAACTTTTCCCTTCCAGTGTCCTACCAGCTCAGTTCTCTCCTGTCTCCGCCAATTCAGATGGGGAACAAGCTCAGCCTGAGTAACGTCAATTCCAGGCCTATACATGTTAGTTTGAGACATCAAGGCCACTTCATGAGCAACTTCTGCTTCCGATGGCTGTGCACCAGCCCCCTCCAAAGCATTCGTAATTTCCTTCTCCTTGTGAGATAACACAATTAGAGAACCAGGAGGCAGTGATACATTATTATTATCATCTGCTGAATATCCGTCACCAAGAAAAAGAAAAGTTTGATCAGACCTCTGAATACGGAAGCCATCAAAACCAGCAAGGGTCATATCAGCTCGTAGGTTTGAACCACGCTTCCATATGCGGTAGGTGTCGGAAGGAGCAATCCTACCAATAAACGGAATGACAGAACTTTCAAAGTGAAACGTAATTTCCATATAAAAGTCACGAATTCGGCCAGCTGAGGCAACAATACGAGGCAGACGACGGCACCACTTAGCCCACGCAAAAGGCTGATAATGCCTAGCAATTATCATAGCAATATTCTCCTCACGATTACAAACAGCCTCTTGTAAAGCACTCCATCCATTCTCATTCTGCAAACTCCAATCGGCACCAGCAGCCATCAAAATCTCAGCAGAAACAGGATCCCGAAGGCGAACAGCCAAATGTAAAGGGGTCTCTCTACCAGGAACATCACGTCTATCAATGACGGCAGAAACAGCATCAGCCTCAGCCTCAGCAGCCAAACTCTCGGCCTCCGTATTAACCTCCCCAGCTTTAGCAAGCCTAGGAAGACCAGAGATAATCTTCTTCAACGCAGCATAATCAGCACGAGCAACAGCCAAATGAGCAGGACTATGTGTATAAACACACGAATCCTCCATGAAATCCTGTCTGTTATCTTTTAGCGTAAATTGCAAAAAAACAAGAAAATGCTGTTCCCACTAACCAAAAATCATTCCCACCAAACAAGCTCCAGGATTTGCACACACACAGACCAAACCCCCGAAAACCATACAATTTTCAGCCTCTAACTCCAATCACCGCATCTAAGCCTGTATATACCTAATAACCATAAAATCCATCCCACATTGCCCAATTAACAACTATCTCTCTGGCTCTCTCTCTATATCTCTCTCTCTCTATCAGTTGAATTATTTTTGACCTCGAATCTTGCAAAACACAGAGAGAGAGAGAGAGAGAGACGACAATTAAAAAGAAAAAAAGTTAATAAATAATGCAAATCTTAGCTAACAACATCACAAATCCAGTAGCACTAAAAACAAACTAACACGCACATACACATGTATACATACAAACATAAATAAAGTTGAATAAATTGAAAAATATAAAGATCGAGACTTACAAGTTGTTGAATGAGGAGGTAACAAATCTCAGATCTCTGTAGCTGTCTATCCCCCCCTCTGTTGTGTTGTGTATAATAGAGGGACACACAGCACAGCCTTAATAATAATAATAATAATAATAATATATTTTAAAAGATTATAAATGGTGTGTTATTGTGATGGGTGCTTTACTTTTTGCCTTTATTACCCAACCCGTTTCGATGGGGGATGGAATTTGATCTTCCAACAGACCCCTTTCATTATTTATATTTTTACGGTATTGCCCTTCACTGGTGCCACTCTGCTATACCGGGACACAGCAGTAGTGTCAAGTAGAGGTGGCCAAACGGGCGGTTAGCCCCGCCCCGGCTCGCCCCGACTTGTCAAAAAAACCGTATCAACTCAGCTCGTAACGGGCCGAATCAAACTCGGCACAATTCGCAAAAAATAACGGGTTGTTTATGGGTTCAGTTTTCAGGATTCGATAATCGGCACGACACGACACTCTTAACCGGCACGAAACAGACCCGACACGCGAACCCGCTCGATTCGTTCGACCCGTTCGAACCGTCAACCCGTGAACCCGCTCGACCCGCTGCACCCGCTCGACCCGTGAACCCGCACGCGCCTGGAAAAGCTGCCGCGTTCTTCCCTTCCAACTCAGTCTGCAACTTCTGCAAACATTCATGCCTGCAACTTCTGCAACTCAGTCTCTTTTCTTCTATGTAACGTAAACCTGAGCCTCTAACGTCTTTTTTTTTTAATTCTCAAGTCCAACGGCTAAAATTTTCTCCCTATAAAATTTGCAGCAGCTTCATTTTTGTTCCACAGGCCACAAACTCTCTCTCTCATTCTATCTCACTCTCACAATCTCTTCTCTCTCATTCTCTCTCACTCTCACAATCTCTCTTCTCCTCGCTCACTAACTCTCATTGTAACAAAATTCCGACGACCTTGTAATTATTCCGGCGATCTTATAAATTTTCCGGCGAAAAAATTAAAATGGAAGAAGGAAGGGGCACAACCTCATCACACGGTTCAACTCAAGCAACAAGTATGAGACCACCTCGACCCCTACAACCTGGTAAGTTATTATTCATTTTTTTATGTTTAAAAAAAATATAATTTCGATTATTATTCATTTTTTATGTTTTAAAAAATATAATTTCGATTATTATTCATTTTTTATGTTTGAAAAAATGTAATTTCGATTATAATTCGTTTTTTATGTTTTAAAAAATATAGTTTCGTTCGACTTTTATTTTTTTGTTTTTAAAAATATTTGTTCTTTAAATTTATTTTTCTGTTGTTTGCTAATAATGCGAATAAGTTTATTTTGCTAAAAATATTTCGTTCGACTTTAAATTTATTTTGCTAAAAATTTGTAAGTTTGGTTATTATTTTTAATTTTACAGGTAGTGCTTCCAGTGCAAGACATCAATCACATGTTTGGAATTATTATTCAAGAGAAGCAATGGAGGAAGATCCGAATAAATTTAGAGTGTTTTGTTTACTTTGTATTCAAAATGGTCGAAATCCACAACCTTTTATTCACTCTAAAGGCTCCGGTACGGGTACACTTGATCGGCATTTACAAAAACATCACGACATTACGAAGCAAAGTCACGAAAGTGGAACCGCGCGGGGAGGTTCACCACAACAAACACAAATGGGTGGTTTTGTGACATCGTCTCCCGGTGGAGGTATGCCTTTCGTCTATAATAGAGATAGAATGATTGAATCTTTTGCTACTTATGTTACACTAGACGAGTTACCTTTTTCTCACGGCGAGAGTCCGAATTTAGAGCATATGATTAAAGAATCAATAAACCCGACATTTAAAAAAATTCCTAGGAATACACTTAAACGTTACACACAAAAACAATATTATTCTCAGCGAGCACAATTAATTGAATATTTTCGTGATTTTGATGGTATGGTTTCTTTAACTAGTGACTGTTGGAGTTCAAGTCAAGGTGAACCATTTATTTGTGTTACGGTTCATTGGATTGATTCCGAATATTTTTTACAAAAACGAATAATTGCTTTTGATGTTATGGATGAGTCACACACCGGTTATAACATAAAAACAAGAATAGTGGAAACAATGAACGAATTTAATTTATTTCACAAGGTGTTTACGATTTCTTTGGATAATGCTTCGGCAAATGATAAAGCTATTTATTATATTTCACAAGATATTCCTACCGTATTAGATGGCGCTTTCTTGCATATTAGATGTTGTGCACACATACTTAACTTATCAGCACAAAAGGGGATTTCACAAATAACAACTTTTTTATTACCCATTAGAAAAATAATTAAATATTTACGTATAGCACACACATTAAAGAGACAATATAAAAAATTATGTAGAGAAAACGGGTTACTACCCAAAAAGTGGGGTATTGATTGTCCCACGAGATGGGGTTCGACTTATAAATTACTATGTGATGCAATTAAATATAAGGTAGTTATCACGGAGTTGTATAATTCTGATCCAAGAAACCAAGTGGAGGATAGATTAATTGATGAATCTCAGTGGGCATTGGCAATTAAGGTACGTGATTTGCTTGAGTGTTATGCACATGCTACTAAGATTTTTTCTTACGTTTACGAACCAAATGCACATCATGTTATTGTTGAGTGTGTTAATATTGTTACTACTTTAAAAGAATTTGAAAAAGATCAACATTTTGGTTCAATTGTTGTTGATATGAAAATTAAGTGGATAGAATATTTTACTGAATTTCCTTATGTTTATGGTGTTGCATGTCTTCTTGATCCTGGTGTTAGAAAAGAAGGTTTAGAAAATATCCTAGAACATTATTACATGGTGTTAGGAGTTTCATATAATCATATTCTTTATGTAACTAATTGTTTAGATTTATTACATCGTCTTATAGATGTATATACTCCCAAAACTCCAAATCTTGTATCACCTAAGACTAGTAATAGTAGTAGTAGGTTCAATAGTAAAGTGATGGATATACTAACTAAAAAACAAAAGTGTAGAATTTCCACTACTTCTTCTGCACCTACAACTTCTTTTAGCATGACTAGAGAGTTTTTTTCTTATCATTATGAGTTAGATGAGCATTTTTCAATACTAACATGGTGGAAAAATCATGAGAACCAATTTCCGGTGTTAGCTAAAATTGCGAGGGACATTTTAGTAGTTCCTGCCTCTACAATTGCTTCTGAATCCGCTTTTAGTGCCGGTAGAAGAGTGTTGGACGAGAAGAGATCAAGTCTATCGCCGGATGTGGTAAAAATATGTGTTTGCAAAAAGGATTGGGATCAAGCCGCAAAAAGACAACAAGGAAGGAAAAAAGACGACTCGGATGGAGAAGAAGAGGTTTGGATGACAATGGACACATCATCGGAATCAGGCATGTCAACAACCGAACAACAAGAACAAGAAGAAGAAGAATTTGAATAAATGAAATAGTAAAATGATAGAATATTTTAATATTGCATTTTTTAATTTTCTTTTAATTTGTATTTTGTTCAAAATGTAAAATGCGGTTTGTTCCGTTTTTTAGAGAGGAGTCATCTCAAATCAATTGTAATATTTTTGTAATTAATAAAATTTATAGAGGTACCGTCCTCTTTTCTTTTATTTAATTTAATACATGTTGACATTTAAAAAGATAAATATTTAACATAATTATTATTTATTATTATTATTATTAGCCGCAAATAATAAAAATGAATGATTCAACAGCCATTAGTTTTATTATTATGATTCAACCACATACTGAAACCACTTACAAGCTACAGACATTGACATTGACATGACACTTAAATTCTTAAAATAACAATTGCTCAAAAATAAACAGTATCAGACTCGCATAACTCGGTTCAAACGGTTCGAACGGTTCGAACTCGCCCGGCCCGGCCAACACGCGAGCTCGTATAGCTCGTACAAACCGCGAGTTGTACGCGAGTTTAAGTATTTTGATTCGGCACTAACCCGGCACGGCCCGTAACATTGAACGTGCCGACCACGAATCTACTAATACGGAACCCGCCCCGCCGGAAAACCGGCCCGGCACACACGGCACACCCGTCTGGCCGGCTCTAGTGTCAAGTGTGCTAGTATATTTATCTGTGTATATTTATCTAGGCGCTCATGCTCATACAGACTGCCAAACATATGTCATGTCACTCCCTCAACCTGACCTGCCAACGGATTGATCCAATGCCATGCAAAATTTTAGAGTTAAATGCTGGATTAGAAATATTCAAGTATTCAAAACATAAAATAAGTAAATAAAGATGTTTAAAAACTTTATGGTGGATTGTTGTTTCCATCATAGATATATATAAATGTAGAAGATCTTTGTGATGCAAAAATGCACTTACAAGTAAGTTTACAAGAGAGAGAACTTAGAAATTCTTAACATATTCTGCCTTATCTATTTCTTAGTTCTTTCGATTGATATTTTTCTACTTGCTACTCTTGGTTTATATATCACCAAGTTATATGTGAAAAAGACAAAATAATAAAACAAAACTATTCAAGTCCAATCACATGCTTCTTCATTTCTCCATCCAGCATCTTTATATTTCTTCAAGTTAGCATGAAAATGGAAATGCTTCTTGATCTTCATAATTCATGATTACAGGCTGCCACATTCCTTTTGTGTATAATCAACCTATGTGACTGTCAAGTCACTATCAACTCCTATTTGAATTTGACATATGTCGAGACTCTGTTGGATTATCCGTCGAAACTCTATTGAATAATCCGTCGAGACTCTCTTGGATCATCCGTCGAGACTCTATTGGATCATCCGTCGAATATGACTTGGGTCATCCGTGGAAGTCTTGTGGAGAACATCCGTTGAAAGTATTCCCATAGCAGTTGACTGTTGAGTGACATTTATGACATTTTATAACGCTCCGTAAAACTTTGAATTGATGATTTGTACTCAAGTTGTTAGTGTTTTTAACGTGTTTTTGTAGTGTTTGTGCATTTCAGGCATTTATAAGGAATATAGGTGAATTAACATTATTTTGATGCTAATATGGTATTAGGACGGTGTCCAAAATAGAAGCTCGTGGAAAGACCAGCTCAGATCAGCAAGAAAAGAAAGAAGTTAGAAGTTTCTTCAGAGAGACGGTGCGCCCGCGCTGTGATAGCATGCGGCCGCGCCAGGAAGGCAGAATGCCAGCGCGCCCGCGCTGAAGCAGCGCGCGGCCACGTCAGGTCGAGAACTACAATGTTGTTTCTTCTGGAATTTTGATCAATTGGACTTCTACTCTGCATGGGCTACTATATATTCTTATCTTATGTTCGTTTTTCAAGGGAGGACGTACCAGAGCTTAAGGAGAATGCGTAAGAAGACCGGAGAACACAATTCAACCAAGACGAAGAAGATCTAGTTCATACTTGTGATTTTTTGTTTTAAGTTATAACTTTGGATGCTAGTTATCTTATTCGTGAACCTATACTCTTGTTTCATACTTGGTTTATTATTATTTATTCAGTATAAAGACTACATTTATTAAACCCTGCTTTCATTGAAATCCACGTTGATGATGAGTCTGATTATGAGCTAATCGTTATCGTGGGGTTCTAACGGATTTATTTATGGATTTTTTTAGCTGATTCGTTTTGATGCCTTAGTGTGTGGTGATTGTATGATATCCTAGTATTGGTTGTACTTATTCGTCTTATGAGCGTCGCGAACTTATAAGATAGCGTGTTAATTCTTAATGAAGCGAAAGTGAATTTAAGGGTTTACATATTACCATGCTAGCATATGTTCATGTATTTGATATGCATGATTAGTAGGTAATTTTAACCATCTTACTTGCCCTATGTAATCACGATAGATAACTTGTGCATTAAACCGTTATATTGTCAAATTCTATAGACATATAGGGTCTCAATATAATTGGTGTCTATTCAGCTTCTATCTCTTTTGTGGATATCTGGTAGTATGGTATTCGTACAACAAAAGTTGGCGTTTATCAGTTTCGTGTTATCTGATTAGAATCATCACCATTACATGCTAAGGTTAAGACCGAAAAGGCTATTGAATGAAGTATTTAATGAAGTTAGAATCCCATGTTTATGTTATATAGTATTCAAATCTCTCTTTAATCTCTTAACTCATATTCTTTAGTATAATCTCTTAATTAATCGTAGTATAAGCAACCTCAATTTGTTATTCATCTTAACATTGGATAATAACCATAACATTGTTGCATAGATACATAGATTGAAATTAACTTAAACCATTCCCTATGGGAACGAACTAGAAATTATTTTATATTACTTGCGATCACGTATACTTGTGTGAATTTTAGCGCGTGCTTAGCGACTAACAAGTTTTTGGCGCCGCTGCCGGGGAAATCGGTGTTAATTTTTGGTTTATGTGTTTGTCATCAGTGTTCGTTTAAGTTCAATGACTCGGACATTGTTACTTAAATTATTCCCTTCTCTTGTTTCAGGTACTCTAGCGAGCGTGTATGCATACGTGTTCTCGGACTCGTAAGAGAACTCTAGATCAAGCTGAGGAAGAAGTTGTAATAGTTAGAGAGAAAGTTGAAGAAGAGATCATAGTCGAGGAAGAAAAAGAAGCACTTGTTGTAATGGGAGAACCAAAAACGAATCCAAAGGCTTTGATGGACTACTCTCAACCGAAGATCAATGATATTCAGTCTAGCATTGTTCGACCATCCATCTCGGCTAATACCTTTGAGATCAAATCAAGCACGATTCAGATGATAGAACTCAATTCAGTTTGGGGGTTCTCCGACAGAGGACCCCAATATGCACATAAGAGATTTTATCGAGATCTGTGACACTTTCAAGTTCAACGGAGTTTCTGACGATGCTATTAAGTTGAGGCTTTTCCCATTCTCTCTGCAGGATAAAGCTAAGTGCTGGTTACATCTCTACCATTAGGGTCTATCACCAAATGGGAAGATCTTGCTTAAAAGTTCCTAACTAAATTCTTTCTTATGGCGAAGGCTGCTACAATCAGAAACGCAGTTACTCAATTTGCTCAACAATCCGGAGAATCTCTGTGTGAGGCTTGGGATCGCTACAAGGAGATGCTTAGAAAGTTTCCTCTCCATAGGATGCCTGACTGGATGATCATTAACTGCTTCTATGATGGATTGGGTGCTACTTCTATACCCATGCTTGATGCAGCATCAGGGGGAGCCATGTGGACTAAAAGTTATGATAAAGCTTATAAATTGATTGAACTGATGGCTGCTAATGAATACCAGAATCCTTCTCAGAGACTACCTCAGGGCAAGGTAACAGGAATTCTGGAGCTAGATGCAGCTACTGCTATAGCTGCTCAGCTTAAGGCTTTGACGATGAAGGTGGATTCTTTGGCAAATTATGGAGTTAATCAAATCACTAGTGTCTATGAGCTTTGTGTTGGTGCCTATGAGACTGATCAGTGTGCTATTTCTAGTGAATCAGCTCAGTCCGTGAGCAATTTTCAGAGGTCGCAGCAACCTGTGCCAGCTACTTATCATCCTAACAACCGCAATCATCCTAACTTTAGCTGGAGCAACACTCAGAATGCGGTTCAATAACCTTATCAATAGTATCCAGCAAAGCAAATACCACCCCCCTTGTGACATCCTCAATCTCGAGTTTAGGAAATGAGGAGCCACACACCATTAAACTAAGATTAATTAAACATAAACCCCGATAAACTAATAACAGGATCAAACAGGATTAAATTTGAGACAAGATTACAACTATCAACCAGATAATATATATTACAACCCAAAATAATATTTAATTTATACAATCGATTCCGACTTGGAACCGACAGATAACCCATTGTATCTTTACAAACTTTCCGACTAAGCGCTTGCTCACACACAACCTGTACTACCTGCTCTGGCATCTGGAAGCCTACAACACGGTAGGGGCCACAAGGTACGCTCTTACGAGCAGTGTGCCTAAGTCTGGCCATCCTCTTGCTTAACTGCCATGGTTAGAACAGAGCAAAATATATGAGTATAAAACTCAGCAGGTAACTAAATGACAGTTCTATGATGCAGTAATCAATGTCTATCCACAATTACTTTTAAGGAATTCTCTTTTAAAACTCTAGGTGGTAGATTTCTGTCTTTGGGCTATGAAGGGTTTATGAAGAAATAGTTGGGCTTTCAAAATTCAAGGTTCAAGATAAGGCGAAAGCCGACATTCATCACAAATCATTAAAGGATCTCAAGGATCTTTCAAATGGAAAGTGAGAATCTATTCATCTTTGGGAATCAATTGCATGATTGATAACAATATCAGAATCAGAATCAGAATAAGAATCAGGGTTCACAAGCTGTATGCTAATCAATATCACCATCAACTCATTTCAAAACATTATAAGTCATTTCATTTTCAAAGAAGCAATTTGCTAAAGCAATGTATTCAATATCTTTTATAAAGTGATAGGGAACCCTTGATTGAACTACTTTAACTTTTATAAATAATAATACGGGTGATCAGCCCGTACCGATCTCCATCTGGTCGTTAAGATACCTATGGCATAATTTCAGCCTTAAAATGGACTAGCCCCGCTAGTCTCTTATATGACTGGACTAGTCCCACTAGTCTCTTACGTCTCAATCCAATCCATCAGGAATTCATTTAGAAAACATTGTGTTGGAAAATAAAGGTTTTAATAAATTCATTATATCATTACCATGAATATGAAATCATTCAGACTCTTTCAAGTCGAAAATCATTCTTAAGTTCAATTTCAGGGATTCAAAGAAATCAATTGGATCAAGGCAATCAAATACCAATGCTATGGTCAAGATCAAATGACAATCAAAGATCATAAGTTAGGGAATCAGATCAGTCTTAGAGATCATTATGGAATAAGGTATACAAAGGAAAGATATAGGTTAATCAAAACAATGCGCAAAGGTATTCAAAGGGTTCTTATAAAGTTAACAAGAATTCAAGATATCTAAGGGAATCAATGGGTAAACAAGGTATGAATCAACAGGTTTATAGTAAGGGTTTGAACAATAATCATATCAAGTCGTTACAAGAACACTATCAAGGTGTTTCAAGGAAACAATGACGGGTATGGTACAAGAATCAAAATCAAGGTTCGAGAATCAATAACAGGATATTGCAAGTGTTATAAAAAGATCAATACTCTATCATGGCATCATCAATATCCTTTCAATACACAACTTATACAAGTAGGCAGAGTTAATTGCCTGAATTCGCTTTCCTATTTTACAAGGGTTGAACTACTGCCACCTAGTACACTTTTCCCTTTCCTAGCCTGAATGTCTTCACGCTCCGAATCTACAATCCAAAAACAAAACCCGAATTAGATTCCCGCTCGACGTTCCCGGAATGTTTAACAATTACCCCTTATCGTAATACCCTAAGAGTATATATACTCAATCATATACACAAAGCACGTTTATACCATATACTCGTATACTTTAAACCAAATAGTCATCAAATCACATATTGCGACGCAATTACAACACATAGCATATAATCCTTGTATCCAAACTCTATACTTGAGTTATAATAACAATTACACAATCTTATATCAAGACGACTCAATCCTTCTTTTTATATCATTTAATTCGAGCTAAAACCACCAAATAACCAATTAATCCCTAGTAATCTTACATGCATTTACTTTGTGAAGTTCTATGATCAAATTAACCTCTTTTACACCCTTAACCATTCGGCTATAATCACAAAACACAATCAAAAATCGAACAACGACATGCAAGTAACAAAATCACATATAAACTTGAGATCAAGCCTTCACTCATCCTTTTACATCATTTTTAACTTAAATCTTTACATGCAAAGCTATCACTTAACATGCATTTGATACTTCATCGAAAACCAAATCAAATCATCTCTATAATTCATTTAAACACACAATTTGGAATCTACAAGATTGAACTTTCACTTTAGCACAATTCAACCTATTCTCTTAAAATTCAACCTATAACCTTCGAATTTTACCAAAATCAACACATGCAACCATCATTTCGATTCTTTAAACCATCAACTAATCTAATTCCTCAATATTTTCTAAAATAATCATCCACAACCATTTAAATTAACAAGATCAACTTAATAACATTTGAAATCAAAAACCCATTCGGTTTTAAGTAAAACACCACATGCAAACACCAGAAATTAGTTTAAGGATACTAGAGCTCAGTTTTAACATCATCACTCACCACCGGTTCACCGGAGTTCATCACCGGTGGCGGTGGTTTCATGGTGGTGCCCCCATTCGGGGGTTTCCAACCTTAAAATCTCCAATTTCTCTTTAAAAATGCAGCAACAACTACATGCAATACAATTTCATCACAAAAATAACAGAAACTCAAGTTGATCAAGCAAAACTCGAGCCTCGACTCAAAACCGAACCCAAACATATAACGACTCACGTATTTTTGTATTATTTAAAAGTGTAATTATTAAATAATTAATTAAATTGAATATGTGTATTGGTTTTTGTTGAGCATGATTGAAGCTGTATGTTTATCTCAACAATACTGGTTTGGATAACTCAACATAGGACAAGGACTTTGAAATAATCTATGTTCCACTGGAATCAGTACAGATTGGTTATTGGGTATATGCACAAAAGATTTTGTTAGCTGCAGTGAAGAAGACGTCAACAATGATCTGTATGAAGTTCATTAATATGTTCAGGCATCGGAGGAATAAGGTTGGAGTCATTCGAAGCAGTTGTCAAAATCAGTGTGAAGACCTCAAGGATTCCTAATGTAGTTGATTATATTTGGTAGAAAACTTAACAGTGGTTTTTACGGGTATAATACGAAGGCCTGAGAGCGGAACTAGTCGTCTGTGAACCAGACCCTTGCACGAGACGTCAGTGATCCGTGAAAGGAAACGGAGTATTATTTTTTTTAGAAACATTGTTAAGTGGTTTTTGTACTCGATGAGTCTGTAAATATTTTGAGGTACAAAATCCCGGAAATTAGAAGGCCTGAAGATACAGAGGAGTACAGCCCGAAGATTTACAGGATTTATTTTTTAATCAATGACTGATTTGTATTAAATAAATAAATGGAAAATTAATCATTTATTTATTTAATTCAATATCACATTTGATTTTAAAGTAAATAAATTAAATGTTGAATTATATTAAATGAATAAATTAATCTCAAAACATTTATTTATTTAATTTAATATCAATATTTAATTTTGGAAAAATAAAATTAATGTTTAAATTTTAAATAAATAAATAAATAAAATCTGATTTTATTTATTTATTTATTTTAAAGTCAAATTTATATTTTTTTTATTTTTTTTCTTTTCAAACTATTTTTTCTACCAGCTAGATTATTTTCTGCATGCATGCGTTTGGGCTTATAAACAAAAGTAATCAGATGAATTCGAGTAAACCAGAAACAGAAATGGCAGGGTGATTGTTTTGGTTGTATTGCTCGCGGGACCCACAGAAGAAACAAAGTAGTACAGTTTGGAAGTAATAAAATAAAAATGGGCTGTGTTGTTCGGCTGTTGCACGCGCGCGTGACGTGCATTACCTTCCCCCCTGCGTTACTTCTCCCGCGTGTGTCACACGATTCCCTCCTGCCAGCCTGTTTGTTCAAACTGAAAAGAGTTGTACTGTGTTTATTTCTTTTGTACAAACACAAGAATGCAATCTACTACCTGATCGCCATAGAAAAGAGTATTATGCAGGTTGCCATAGGCAATTAAATTTCCAAGGCAAAAGGCGGCTGTTGTTCGCGAGTATAATAATTGTCTGGCGATTAATCTTTGCTTCTCCTGTGTTGCCTTACAATTATTGAAAAAAAGAAAGAAAAATAAAGGCATGCAACTTCTATTACTCCAGGTCGCCACAGACGAAATAAAATGCAAAAGAAAAAGGCTGCTGTGTTTCTCTCCTTTTGCATGTGCTTTTGATCGCCACAGAAATTCTACTAGTCGCCGCAAATTTTCTTGATCGCCATAGACTTATTTCTGCAGGCTATACAATTTTAAATGTGTGGACATGGTTAAGCGACATATTAAGTCTTTATCTCTCCTACATTCTACCATCTACAAAACCAACGAATTGCAGCACAAAAAATATACTTCTCAGCAAAAACTCCACTAAAGCTCTGCAGAATTTTTCTTGTAAAGTTAGTTAATTTCATTTATTGAAATTAAGGAGAGAAGTGTTGCCCAATTTATTTTACACCATTAAAGCCTTACAAACTTGTAACACTCATTATTTAAAACTCTCTTGATTGTATTTAATATCTTTTGATAGAAGCTTTGAATTCTTAGAGTGATAGATAGAACCCCAAATTGATTGTTATTATTTTGGTTCTCTCTATATTTGTTGCTTTGAATTATTTATATTCGGAGTTGTAAGCAAACCTTTACGGTTTAATTTCTTAATAATAAGAATTATTCCGTGAATCTCTTTGTGTATGTTTATTTCGTTTTCGAGGTTTATTTTCCGCTACAATTAATTAACGAAAAATGAAAGACATACATTCAACCCCCTTCTGTATGTATATTTGGACCTAACAATTGGTATCAGTGCTTACTGATCGATATACAAATCAGATTCGTAAGATTAGTACGTTCAGTTTTGGTTTTGGTTATTACGGAGTTGGTATTGGTGGATTTTGACTATTTGGGTTATCGTATTTTGAGACCTTATATTGCTGAATTTTTGTAGATTTGAAATTATAAGTACTCGGACAGTTAATGGCATCAAGGTTCCTTCCTTCAGTAACGTCAGTGAAAACAACTATTGTAATATCCCATATTTTCAAATATTATTATTATTATTTAAAATTATTTATGTGATTTTATGTGAATTTTGGTGAATTATCTGGTAATTGGAGTGATATTTTGGATGTTTATATGTGATATTCTTTGAGTATACTAATTTTTATATATGCAGAATAAATATAGATAATTGTGGTAATTTTTTGGTAATTTTTGGATTGTTATATGAATTTATAATGATTTATGAATTTATTAATTATTTTCTGAGTAATTATAAAACTATTTTATAAAGCCGGAAATCGTCCAACTTCAACTATTTTGCGTTTTTACAACCCGAAACTCTTCCGAAAACTCCTTCCTAACCCAATCTGGTAATTCCGGACATTTTCCGTGTTTTAACTTTTTCAATCCGGATTACGGTTTGACCCGTACGAGTCTCGACGTGAAATTTTCGATACGTTAATCATTTTATAGTTCGATAAAAATTCGTATTCTCAAAAGGCGAGATATTATCACCTTATTTTCGTATAGAGTGTTTTATAGGAAATTCTGTTTTGATAATTATCCAAATCTAATATTAAAATTGTATCATTGTATAGTTACTTAGAGGCTAAGTAATCTATTTTCGGATCCGATATGTTCATGTGATCATCGAATTATTAAATAAATAAAATATGTGATGGGTCTGTCAGCGATGTGTTGCCTTATTGTTAATTATGTGTAATTTGTAGGTACGAAGATTATTTGTGTAATTAATTATTGAGTTGTATGAGTTGTTTTGCTTTTAAAGTGATTTTATTGAATATTTATTCTCATAAATGATAAAATTGTTTCTAAAATTATTTTTATGACTTTATAATTTTATTTATTATTTTAGGAGTTTAAAAAAATTTAAAGATCATTATTTTATTGATTATTTATCTCTAAATGATTTTTGGATTGCATTTATATGTAAAATCCGTATTAAATCCAGAAAAGTTTCAAAAATTATGAAACTCATATTTATTTAAGTTTGGAATATTCCGAGAATTTTAAAATTTGTTAGGGATTTTTGGGTTTAATCCAGCCGCGCATTGTTTAGTTTAATTGATAGATGCGAATACGAGTTGCATTTCATAGATGGGTTAAAAATTATGAACAATTTATATTTATTAGTTTTATTTACTTCGGGATTCTTAAAACTATTTCCGAGAGTTTTCAAATTATATATTCGTTAAATGCTCGTTAAATTCTTGAATTGTGATGTCCGAGTTTAGAGTTATCACGACACAAATAAAAAATAAAAGGGGGTAGCTAATTCAATCGGTTTTAACCCGTTTCTTTCTTTCTCTGTTCACTGTCTCTTCTCTTAATCTCTCAATCTCTCAATTCTCTAATCTCTCAATCTCTCACGTCTCACTCGTCTCTTTCCCTCTCAATTCTCTCCACCTGCCACAATCTCTGCTCCTCTCTTTCTCTCGTTAACTACGGCCGCCTCTCTGTTTCTTTCTATCCCGACGGTTTTTCCTTTTTCCGGTAAGTTGCCCTATTGCTGGAAGCTCCGGTTTACAGTTATACATACATATCTGTGTATATATATGCGTCGTGTGTGTGTGTGTTTACCTGTGTGTGCATGTGTCGAGTGTGTGTGTTTACCTGTATGTGCGTGTGTCGAGTGTGTGTGTGAGGTTGAAGGCGCCTGTGGCCCGTGGCTTGTGATTGTGGTGGTTCGACTGTGCATTTCTTGTGGTTGTTCGAATTTTGATCGAATTCTTTTTATGTTTCTGCAGAATTATTTGACTGATTTTGTGAAATAAAAATAGATTTCGTGCGGGAATAATTATTAGTTAATCGGTAAAATTGATGTAGGATGTCCGATAAACAGAAACCCGTGAATTTTACCGTCATCGGCGATGAACCTCGGCGAGCTGACGGTGGACGATGATGATTTTAATCTGAGTCCTATGGTTATAAATTAAATAAATTAGTTCGAGAAATTAGGCTCAAAATGAATAATAATAATTAATAATTGAATTCGTAGCGATGATTGGGATTGTTGAATTTGATTGTGAATTAGATTGTATTGCGGTTGATGTTGTGATTTGACGTCGAATTGTTTCGATAGGTAGGCCGATAAACAAAGGAGATGCTGCCCGATTTTCCGGAAATTAATTCCGAAACAACGAGAACGTACACCATAATAATCGGAGACGTCGAATGAGGATATATATATATATAAGATTATAATTATATTATATGAAACCAAATTACTTGTCGTGATAAAATATTTTATAAATAATCGATCACCCTATTTTCCAAAACGACGAGTATACGTACTTTATGAAAATAAATACCTAACTGAGTTATATGTGATATGAATTATGTGATATGTGAGTTACGTGTTTATGTGCTATGTGAATTATATGCATACGTGGGTCAAAAGTCTTGTATTTGACTTTTTTCTTTATGTGTGGGCCATCGTATGTGTAGACGATAGCATTTTGACGCGCAGTTCATCGAGTAATTATTGTTAGACGATTAAAGTTGAATCTTTTAATTATAGATGCGAGTCTTTCAAGAAAATCAAGACTAGATGGCATGGATGAAGACCAGAGTTGAATAGTATGGAATATTGGGTTGCAGCACTGCATGAGCAGCAGATCAAAGATTTAGCAAAGTAAAAGACGTTGATGCCTTGAGATGCCAGACTAAGATAATTGTGTTATTGTGAGTGTGACTAACTGCTAAAAACCCAAAGGCAAGTATTTTTATCATCACTTATTTTTCAAGTGATATATATTTTAAATCCTATTATGCAAATATTATTTTCCCAATTCTCAGTTCAAAATAGATAAATGTTTTATATATCGCTGAATTAAAAAGCTTATTATGCAAGTACCCTTTGTTATTCTATGTTCAGAATAGCTAAGTGATTTTACTTATCAAATTACTGGATTTATAAATGTTTTGGATTTTGAGAAAGATGATTTTGTTGCGAGTATTTTTGCTCAAGTGACTGGGAGAATAAAATTATTTAGTATGTCGATTGATTCGGCTCCTTTTTCAATAAAAAGGTATTAAGATTGGAATGGTTACTGGTTACTGGTTACAGCGTAGGTGATCGAGATATCGGTCCAGCTGTAATATCTTTCAAGGCAAGTATATGCCTTTTTTTGGCGCCCTATAGGTACCGTATGGCTGCGGGATACGGGTAGTACCTATATTTACGGTATGGCTGCGGGATACCGGTGCTGTTTCGTGACTGATCATCAGGGACAACATGAAATATAATTGGTTCCAATCTAAACTATTGTTTCTAAATTGTTTTGATATTCGTAGAATAAATGGTTTATCAACTGTTTCTATTTTGGATAAAAGAGGAAAAGTGATTTTGATTCAGTTTCTGATTTATGCCGATACTTACTTTGTTGTTAAATATCAAAGGTGGTATTAGTATAGATGATTGATGCTGACTTCAGTATGGGATATTGTGAGCATCAGAGTTCGTACTGATATCTAATTTGATATGACAACAAAATGAGTATTATTATCAAGAGTTTGGTTTTGAGTAAAGTTTATGATTCAATCCATAATCATTGTTTTTTGTTATTGTTGTTTACGATGTTTCCGTAAACACTGCTTTACAAGTGTTATTCTCGTCAAGATTCAAAGTATTGCTGAAGCATTTCGCTTGAAAATATCAAAAAGAGTTTTGAGTACAGTGAGAACCAATTATCCAATTCTTTAATAAATTTCTGTTTCAGCAATTATGATTTTAAAATGTTCTGCGCTATTGCAGATGTCGGTTTAATATCAAAACGACCATATATATATTATAATGAACTTGCTGAACATTTCTTTCACTCATACTTGCCTGTTTTCAAATTTAACCTCCAGTGAGGATTAACTTGCGCTATTTAGCCGCGTAATTCGAGGAAGCAAATAAGAAGATTTTAAAAGGTGGTTGGTCTAGGGTTTGCGGACTAGTGTAAGTTTTATTGTATAAAGGTGTTTATATTATATTATATTATAGTTGTGTATTTTATAGTTGGGCCTAGTATACTTCTTTTCGAAGTTATACTAGCGGGTTAAGTTTTGATATTGAATTTTTTTGAAAAGAGTTTTAAAAGAAAGTGAAAAATTTATTTGTGAAATTTGGATATCTTGTTTTTAGAACTGTAACCTTAAAAGATCTTGGATTAATTGGGATCGTAGATGATAAATATCTTCCGCTGACATTTATTTATTGATTTAACAGGTTGATTTGGATTGAGATTTCATAGTGACGATCAAATCTTCTGACCCCGGATTTGGGGGCGTTGTAGGTTGGTATTAGAGATGAGGTTATAGTAAACTAGAAACGAGAGTGTGTAGGGGTGTGTATAGCTATGTGAGGACGTTTAAGCTCATATCGAGTTCCTGTTGGACTATTGGATATAGTACCAACGAATAAGTTAAGATAGGCGCATTCGTTTGAGATGGTTGTGTTGAGCTGGATAGAACTCCGGGAAACTACAAACTTTTATTGTGGAATCTTCTGAGGCTACTATGATTCGATGACGATGGAAATTATCGTGTTAGATATATTTGATAATGTCATGGCTAATATGTCTTATGTTTAGCTTTCAGATCTTGTGTGAACAGGATAGATCAGTACTTAACTGTTGATCAGTACTTATACTGGAAGTCAGGACTTAAGGATATCAGTACTTATATTATTAGGAGATAATCATCAGAAGATAGATATCAGAACTTAAGTGCTGAAGGACGATCAGATAAGGACAGTAGCTGATTAAAGGAAAGAAGATAGAGATAAATCATAAGAAGAGATATGCATGAAGAAGGAATTCCGTGAAGAATGGAATACTTGGAATAGAAGATATCTGATTGATATATTTTAGGAAGCAGAATTATATTCTATATCAATTAGCGATTATCTTGTAACTGTGTAGTATATAAACACAGGCATAGGGTTTACACTATAAGTGTTATCATTATCGAAGTTATTATTATATATAACCCTAGCAGCTCTCGTGATATTTGTTCATCACTGAGAGGTAACAGTTCCATATTGTAACAGAGTTTATTGTTTCAATAAAGTTTGTTTTCTGTTACTCAAGTTCTTTAAGTTCGATTTGAGTGTACTATACACTGTATTCACCCCCTCTACAGTGTGTGTGTGACCTAACAATTGGTATCAGAGCCTATCTGTTAACTTACATACAGTTAAAGATCCAAACACAATCATGTCGGACACAGAAACTCCAACTAAGCCTACCACAACTGAGGAACCACCAAAGACACAAATTCAGAGTCGGTATGAGACCATCAGAGTTCCCATACTAAGACCATCTGAATATCCCATATGGAAGGTAAGGATGACCATGTTCCTGGAAGCAACAGATCCAGAATACCTGGATAGAATCAAGGAAGGTCCTCACAAACCAACCAAACTCGCTGTTGCAGTTGCAGGTGAAGCAGCAACGACCGTACCAAAGGAGAAGAGTGATTATACTGCTGAGGACATAGCATCAATTGCTAAGGATGCTAAGGTACGACACTTACTGCATAGTGCCATTGACAATGTAATGTCAAACAGGGTAATCAACTGCAAGACTGCTAAGGAGATATGGGATGCTCTGGAAACAAGATGTCAGGGAACTGACACAATTAAGAAGAACAGGAAGACAATACTCACTCAAGAGTATGAACACTTTGACTCAAAGACTAATGAGTCATTGAATGATTTATATGATAGATTTGTCAAACTTTTGAATGATTTGTCATTGGTTGATAAAGAGTATGATCTTGAAGACTCAAACCTTAAGTTCCTGTTAGCTCTTCCTGAATGCTGGGATTTGAAGGCAACGACAATAAGAGACAACTACAATCTTGATGAAACAACTCTTGACGAAATCTATGGAATGCTCAAGACACACGAGCTGGAGATGGAACAAAGAAGCAAGAGGAAAGGAGGAAAGTCAAGGACAATTGCTCTTAAGGCTGAAGAAGAATTCCCCAAAGAAGCTTCCTCAAAGAAAGACAAGGGTAAAGCTCTTTTCATAAAGTCTGATACTGAGTCATCAAGTTCTGAGAGTGATGATGACTCAGATTCTGAAAGCTTGCCTGAGACTGATGCTGATGAGGAGATGATGAAACTGTGTGCTCTTATGGTGAAAGGAATCACAAAGATTGCATACAGGAAGTTCAGGAAGGGAAAGAAGTTTCCCAGGAAAAGCATAAGTTCTGATAAGAAGAATTTCAGAAGATCTGAAGGGAGAGGAGGAAAATCTGACAGAGGAGATTACACCAATGTTAAATGCTATAACTGTGGTGAGAAAGGCCACATATCTCCTGACTGCAAGAAGGTAAAGGGTGACAAATGCAAGGCCCTTGTCACAAAGCAGAAAAGCTGGACAGACACCTCAGACTCTGAAAGTGAGGAGAACTATGCATTAATGGCAAATGCTGATAAAGAAAGTGCTGAGAGCAGTTCTGAAGCTGCTGAAACAAAGGTACCTCAGACTACTTATGCTTTTCATACTGATGATATTAATGAGTTGAGAAGATATCTTAAAACCATGTTTGTTAGCTATAGAGATCAAACTTTAACATGTGAAAGATTAACTTCTGAAAATCTTGCATATAAGAAAAGAAATGATTTCTTAGAAAAAGAGTTAGTCATATTCCTTCAAACTCAGAAGGATAGAGATGATGCTTTTTATGTTAGGGATGAAGTGCTAAAAATGAATGAATCTCTAAAAACTGAGTTAGAAAAGGAAAGAGAAATAATCAGGACTTGGACTAACTCTGGCAGAACAACTCAAAATTTGCTAAGTAGTGAAAATTGGAAAGAGGGCTTAGGTTATGGAGAAAATAAGAATGATAAAGGAACTGAAGAAATTAAGCCTGTTGTTAAGCAAAAGCCAAAGTTAAAACCTGTTAAGTTTGTAACTGTAAAGTCTGATAATGAGAAATCAGAAGTTAAAGAGGAATTAACTTCTGACAAACTAAAACTGGAAAAGACAGCTGAAGTAAACATAGGCTTAATGACGAAGAAGCAGCTTAAGCATAAGCTGAAAGATGTCAAGAATGCAAACAAGGTAAAATCACCTAGGAAAAATAGGAATGGAAAGGAAGGTGTGAATAAAAGCAATGATTATAAACCTGTTCCTGATGCACCTAGGAAAACATGTCATAACTGTGGAAGTTCTAACCATCTGGCTTCTTTTTGTAGGAAAAATAAGAATATTAACTCCTTACCTTCGAAATCAGGAGTTAAGAGTCAGTCAGTTAGATACAAACCATAAAATCCTTGTTTTCATTGTGGTAGTTTATGGCATTCCATTTATACTTATAAGGAATATCATAGTCTGTACTATGATTATTATCAAATAAAACCTTCTTTGAAGAAAGTTTCCATTGTTCCTTCTAGTATAAATTCTGATTCAAAGTCTGATAATGTAAATTCTGATAAGAAAAATGTTAACATAAACTCTGATGCTAAATCCGCTGTAAATGTTAACAAACTTAATAAGACCAACGGATCCAAGCAAGTCTGGGTCCTTAAAACTAATAATTAGTGGTCCTTATGATTGCAGGGCAACATGAAGAATATTCTAGTTCTGGACAGTGGATGTTCAGGTCATATGACTGGAAATAAGGCCCTGCTATCAGACTTTGTGGAGAAAGCTGGCCCAAGTGTTTCTTATGGAGATGGCAACATTGGAAAAACATTGGGATATGGCAATATCAATCTTGGGAATGTCATCATTAAAGAAGTAGCTCTGGTCTCAGGACTTAAACACAACCTTCTGAGTATAAGTCAAATCTGTGACAGAGGTTATCATGTTGATTTCTTTGAAGAACACTGTGAAATTGTGAGTAAATCTAAAGGCAAAGTTGTTCTGAAAGGATATAGACGTGGTAACATTTATGAAGCTAAGCTTTCAACAAGTGCTGATGGCTCTGCAATCTGTCTGTTAAGTAGAGCATCAATTGAAGAAAGCTGGAATTGGCATAAGAAACTCTCTCATTTAAATTTTAACAATATAAATGAACTGGTCAAGAAAGATCTTGTGAGAGGATTGCTAAACACAGTATTTGCTCCTGATGGTCTTTGTGATTCATGTCAGAAAGCCAAACAAAGAAAATCTTCATTCAAGAGCAAGACTGAATCATCAATTCTTGAGCCTTATCATCTTATACATGTTGATCTATTTGGTCCAGTAAATGTCATGTCTATTGCAATGAAGAAGTATGCGTTGGTCATAGTGGATGAGTTCACCAGATACACATGGGTGTATTTCTTGCACACAAAAAGTGAAACTACATCTATCTTGATTGATCATGTCAAACAGCTGGATAAAATGGTCAAAGATTCTGTGAAAATTCTAAGGAGTGATAATGGCACTGAGTTCAAGAATCTGATAATGGAAGAGTTCTGCAAAAGCCATGGAATAAAGCAGGAATTTTCTGCTCCTGGAACTCCACAGCAAAATGGAGTTGTTGAAAGGAAGAATAGAACTCTCATTGAAGCTGCACGTACAATGCTTGAAGAAGCAAAGCTTCCAACCTATTTCTGGGCTGAAGCTGTGCAGACTGCTTGTTTTACTCAAAATGCAACACTCATTAACAAGCATGGAAAAACACCATATGAGATGGTGAAGAAAAAGAAGCCAAATCTGAAATATTTTCATGTATTTGGATGCAAGTGTTTTGTTCTCAAGACTCATCCTGAACAGCTATCAAAGTTTGATCTAAAAGCTGATGAAGGAATCTTTGTTGGATATCCACTTTCCACAAAAGCCTTCAGAGTCTATAATTTGAGAACAAAAGTGGTCATGGAATCTATCAATGTCTCTTTTGATGACAAGAAGATCACTGGTCTTAAAGATTTCGTTGATCATGATCAGCTGAGATTTGAAAATGAAGACTCATATTCTGATACTGAAAAACCTGACAGTCTAAGTCCTGATACTACAAACTCTGACGGATTAAACTCTGATGTTATTGAAACTGTGGTGACTACGTTAAAGGAAGATGCACCTATGCAGGGGGAGCATACTCAAGATTCTACCACATCTCAAGAAACATCAGAACATGCATCTGGCTCTTCAAGTTCTGATTCGTCAAGTTCTGATAAGCCAAGTTCTGATAGTGCTGAAAATCTAAATACTGAAGAATCCAACTCAGAGAGCATAGTTTCAGGGGGAGCATCAGAAAATGAAAATGAAGATAGCATGGATCATGGGGGAGCATCCAGTTCTAGAGAAAACATTCCATCTGCAAGGAAGTGGACAAAATCACATACACCTGATTTGATAATTGGAAATCCTGATGCAGGTGTCAGAACTAGAACAGGTACTTCAAATGAGTGTCTATACAATTCTTTTCTCTCTCAGACTGAGCCAAAGAAAGTAGAAGAAGCTCTTCAAGATGCTGATTGGGTGCAAGCAATGCAGGAAGAGTTGAATGAATTTGAAAGAAACAAAGTCTGGACCCTAGTGCCAAGAACAAAATATAGATCTGTTGTTGGTACAAAGTGGGTATTCAGAAACAAAACTGAAAGTGATGGCATAATTACAAGAAACAAGGCAAGGCTGGTTGCAAAAGGATATTCTCAACAGGAGGGAATTGATTATGATGAAACATTTGCACCAGTTGCTAGGTTAGAAGCCATAAGGATATTTTTGGCTTATGCTGCTCACAAAAAGTTTACTGTCTTTCAAATGGATGTGAAAAGTGCTTTTCTCAATGGAGAATTGGAGGAAGAGGTATATGTTGAACAACCTCCAGGTTTTGTAGATACCAAACATTTAGATTATGTCTACAGGCTTGATAAAGCACTTTATGGACTTAAGCAAGCTCCTAGAGCATGGTATGAGACTTTAGCTCAGTTTCTTCTGGAAAGTGGATTCAACAGAGGGACAATAGACAAAACACTGTTCTACCTCAACCATGGAAAGGACTTACTTCTGGTCCAGATTTATGTTGATGATATCATTTTTGGATCTACAAATGATAAACTTTGCAAGAAGTTTGCCAAACTAATGCAGTCAAGATATCAGATGAGTATGATGGGGGAACTTAGCTATTTTCTGGGCCTTCAAGTCAAGCAGAATGAGGAAGGCACTTTTATTTGTCAAACCAAGTACACCAGAAACTTGCTAAAGAAATTTGGAATGCAAGATTGTTCAAGTGCATCCACTCCAATGGCCACTGCAACAAAACTGGATAAGGATACCGGTAAATCAGTAGATATTACTGACTACAGAGGTATGATTGGCTCTCTACTCTATCTAACTGCTAGTAGACCTGATATCATGTATGCTACCTGTCTTTGTGCAAGATTTCAAGCAGATCCAAGAGAACCTCACTTAACAGCTGTAAAAAGAATCTTTAAGTATCTTAAAGGAACAGCTGCTCTGGGATTATGGTATCCTAGAGAATCAGATTTTAAACTAATAGGTTACTCAGATGCAGATTTTGCAGGTTGCAAAATTGACAGGAAAAGCACAAGTGGAAGCTGCCAATTTCTTGGAGGCAGATTGGTTTCTTGGTACAGCAAGAAACAAAAGTCAATTTCCACATCAACTGCAGAAGCAGAGTATATTGCTGCAGGAAGCTGTTGTGCACAGATTCTTTGGATGAAGAATCAATTACTGGATTATGGGTTAACATATTTCAAAATCCCTATTTACTGTGATAATCAAAGTGCTATTGCTATGACAGGTAATCCAGTTCAACACTCAATGACAAAGCACATCAGCATCAGGTATCACTTCATCAGGGAACATGTGGATGAAGGTACAGTGGAATTGCATTTTGTTCCCACAGATCAACAGTTGGCAGATATCTTCACAAAACCATTATGTGAAGCTACTTTTACAAGATTAGTAAATGAACTTGGAATGGTTTCAGGTTCTTTCTTTAAATCTGCTTAGACTTGTTCTGTGTTATCAGACTTTATGCTCAGTATTTACAGAATTAATATCATTGTGTATTCTGTGCTTAATTGATAAATGTCTTTAAGTACTGACTGTTGTCTGATATATGTTTCTAAACTCTGATAAGTGATATGTTTGTTCTAGTACCTATTCAATCCTATGAGGATAACTGTGCTAGATACTGACCTAGTAATCTTCAATAAACAAATGACTCCATGGAAGAAGTAATTATTTCAATGGAAATCTTATGACACTAGCAAATTCTGATAACTGAGCTTAGTTAAGTTTACTTTGTATATCTTATTACTAAGTCACAAATTAGAATAATGCTACTCATCTGTTAAGTTCTGATACTAGTTAAACTGCTGAATGTACTAAGTGCTGATAAACCTCCCTTATCAAAAGAAAAAGCAAAAAGATTAAAGAATAAAATCAGGTACTCCTTTGAGATCTAGAGTAAAAATGTGAAAGGGACGACCCAAGTGCATTGCTGGTATTAAGTAAATATGCATTAGAAAAGCAAAATATTTTCTTGGTGACTTTTCACACTCTATGATTACTGGAGAAATACTCTAATAATAGCATAAATTCTAATAAACAGTCGTGACTCACTTACACTGAGAAGCCACTGTAAAATAGAATTTCAAAAGATGCATAAAATGAGCACAAAACAGTTGAGGTGGACTCAAGCATGAACTCATTCATCAGTAGGTTTCAGGACAATGACAGATCTTTAGCAAAATTTTAGTTTTGCCTTATTTCTAAGATATACTGAAGTGAATCAGACTTTACTCTTTGTCTGTTTTTAGCTTAATGCACACACTAATCACTCCATCTGAATGATGAAAATTTCTGTGGTGGTCTATGTTATTTTAGATAAACAGTCATTGTGTCATTTTTGCACAAATTCTAAGGACAAGTTCTAGTTACACGTTCTGATGGTTAAGTTCTGACGTTCATAACTAAGAACTTGTATGAGGATTTACTAAAATGAGCATTCCTTTTTCGAGTTAAGAAATTATGTTCTGATGACTGTTAAGTTCTGGTATAGGTCTAAGTTCTGATTTCTCAGTCTAATCCTTTACTTGGCTTATCTTTGAATGAAATTTAATAACAGTCTCAGTTTGTACTCGCATATGTTGAAGTGGAAGATTAATAGTCACTATGATTAGGATTAATGGTTTTATACTTGAACAGTCCACTGTTTCTTGTGTCTTGTGCGATCTAGACCATGATTCCTCTTTCCAATGACTGTTATTCTTTTTCAAAGTCTAGGGAGACGAGGTAGAATTAATTCTACCTGTCAGCGTTAAATATCTTTGCGTCTCTTGGCATTCTTTTGCCTATATAAACAACCACTTCACATCAGTCTTTCCATCACATTCTTCTCACACACTTATCCTCCTTCTTCTGTCAAAAACACAATGGTTCGATACAACATGTTTTTGAACACACAAACCTTCACAATGGAGCTCAGTTGTGCCGACTGGCAGCAGGAGTGGCATGTAACAGCCATTCCTGAGGAGATCTGGGACTCTGTCCCACAGGAGGTGCTGGCTCATCTTCTATTCTTCGAGATGGATTATCATCGCCATCTGGAGCGCCTGGAGGAGGAAAGGCGGGAAGCTATCCGTCAGCAAGAGCGAATCATATGACTCGCCATCTTGTTCGTCGAAGATAGGAAGAGGAAGATGACTTAATCTCGTCTTCTTCCTGTTCTTCTTCATCCTCAGCTTTGTCAGGCTTCTTAGCTAGGACTAAAGCTGTTGACGTTAGGATTAGAAGCTTAGGAAAAATCTTGTATTGATGTACTTTCTATTTCATATATGTATTGACTTGATATATTAATGAAAACTGTTTTTACTTCAAGATTTTGTCTCTGAGTTATTTTATCTTGTGTTGTTAAATCCTGCTTGATATTCTGATGGCCATTTAAATTTTGTCTTTATTTAAGTTCTGATTCTTTGTCAGCACTTATTCATCGAAATTATCTCGGTCATTTTTAACATGATTCATTTTCAGAATATTAATGTTGTAGTGAAAAATAATTCAATCAGTGCTAACGGTTTAAATTTTGAATTAAAACTGTGTCTCTTGATAAATGGAACGATTTTTCCTTGAAACAAGGCAACTGGGTAAGTAATCATTCCTGTTTTCTCGAGCCCAGTAACTATCCGTTATTACTGTATGTTTGACAGGTATCCAACGGTAACATTTTTTTTCAGAGTATAAGAACAACAGAGAGAAGATTTCTTTAATCTTTTATTTTCTTTATACTTTATCTCTCTTCTTACTTTTACTCTCTTTCTCATTCTTTCTCATATTGGTTTTTCATACAGACATTATCTCAAACACCTAACAGGCATACTTGAATCTCAATATTTTTTCACATGGCACCAAAGGATTTAATCATTGATGGAGCAAAGTTTGTTCCAAACAACTATGCTGCAATTCTTGATCATGCTGAAGCTCCATCTGAATTGCACTTTGTTCAAGATCTTCTTGCACATAGTGAGGTTGGGTACGCCTTAACTCAGCCTGAATTATTTTCAAGTCAACAAGTTCTGCGGTTCTGGAGGACTGGAGTTTTTGATGATGGTGGTAAACAAGGCACTCCCAGTATTATCTTCCAAGTGGGTGATTCATCCTATGTAGTCACTCCTGGTACAGTACGAAGAGCATTACATCTTCCAGAAGATTGTACCTTCTCTATACCAGAGGAATCAGAACTTCGGGGGTTAATGACTGATTTGGGATATGAAAAGAGTCTGACGAAACTTGGACAGTTGAAACGGGCTAATATCAGAAGAGAATGGAGTTTCTTCTTCGATTGCATCACCAAGGCTTTTGGCAACAAGTGTTCAAATTTTGATGCTATTCCCATTATGAGTCAGCACATCGGGTATGCAATTATCAATCAAACTCATTTTGATTTTGCAACTGCTTTAATTGGTTTTATTGGGGATAGGATGACAGAGGATCGAGATGTTGTTTATTTTGCTAGATTCTGTCAACTTATTTACACTTATTGTACTGATGAACCTCAGTTAGTCAGCACCCAAACCCCACCTTTTAAGGTTGCAAAAAGGTACTTTAATGATCTAGTAAATGCTGATACTAAGAAGAAAATGGTTAGATCATTACAGATTCCTAAGTCTGTAAAACAGATCCTGGTAAATGCTGATCCTGATACCTATAGATCTGTTTACTCTGATGTTCAACCACCTCCAACCACCCAAAATCCATCAACCTCAGAACCTACCTCTCATTCTACTCAACCTACCCTCAGAACTTATCTCCAATCCTATCTCTCCACTTCACAGACTGCTCAACCTTCTTCTTCAGCACCTACTGTGAAGCCTACATCCTCTAAGCCAAAGAGAACAAAGACTGTTCCTCACACACCTCAAAAGAGGAGGAGAATTACTTTGAGAGATGAATCAGATTCTGAGGATCAGATTCCTTCTTCAGAACCTGTGGTCAATGAAGCTGAGAAGGCAACTTCTCAGAAGGATTCTGCAATTGGGGGTTCTAGGCTTCTCAAGAGGCTTAGACGTATGACGGTTCCTAAAACTCCCAAGGAATCCAAATCAACAAGGAAGTACAAGAAACAGAGGGCACAAAGGCCAGTTTCAGATGATGAGGAGGAAGCAGCTAAGGAAGGGGATCAGGAATCTCTGATCTCACAAGACAAGGAATTTGCTCCAGTCACTTCTTCTCCATCAACTCCATCTCAGGAACCTGTATCTGACAAGGCTAATTCACCTTCCGTGTCTCTTGTTGATCCAGGAACAGGTGCTGAAATTGATATTCAGAACCTGGTTGTGCCTGAAATACTTTTCTTAGAAGCTCCAACAACAAATAATCCTTCCACAACACCTGTTACTGATGCTGTTCAAACTCCTGAGTTATCACTAACACCTTCTCTGCATCAAGATGCTGATGATCAGATTTTAGGTGAGCATCAGGATATGGCTGTTGATCAGAACTTAATATCAGATCAGCAATTAGAGGATGCTGAAGCCTCCATTGCTACTCACACTGTTGTCTTATCAGAAGATACTAATTCTCTAAGTTCTGATGCTGCAAATGTTGGAGATACTGGTGAGGCTGCTACAACTGTAGATGCTGATGAAGCAGGTCCTTCAGGACATACTCCTCCACTGACTCTTCCTAAGTCTGAACTGGTAAAGGAGTTTGTTATCAGGGATGCACCAGT
This sequence comes from Apium graveolens, assembly GCF_009905375.1. Taxonomy (NCBI): domain Eukaryota; kingdom Viridiplantae; phylum Streptophyta; class Magnoliopsida; order Apiales; family Apiaceae; genus Apium; species Apium graveolens. The sequence goes on along the minus strand of NW_027417903.1, from coordinate 3,197 downwards.
ACCTTGGAGTGAAACTCCTGTAGGTCAGGAGTGGACTAAGGAATGGAACTCAGTTTCCTGTGTTCCAAATGCTTTACATCTTGCTGAGCACTTGACTAAAGCTGATGAAATGTTACATTCTGATGATTTTAAAATCCAGCTTAGAGTCACTGCATTGAGTACTAAACATCTACAAGGTCTTCATTCTAACACTCATGCAGAGCTACACAAGATTCAGGAGAACTTTATCAAACAGGAACAAGTTTAGAAAATTGATAAGAAAAAGTTCTTCCAACCTACCATTGACAGGGTTGCTTATATTGAGAAAACTCAAGAGAAGCAACAAGCTCAGATTGATCAAATTCTGGCAAATCAAGCTTCTCAGCAATCGCAACTTACTGAAATCCAGACCTCAGTGGAACTACTTATCTCTCTTTTATTACCTGCTGATGCCAAAAAGGGGGAGAAGGTAATTAAGTCCAAATGCAAAACCAACAAGACACTGCAAGGAAAGGATGATGGAAAAGATGACCAAGGAAACTCTGGAATGGGTAGTGGTCATAGTCAAGGTAGAAGGTTTACATCAAGACAAGATAGTCACAGAACAAGTTCTGATACTGGGAAAAGAATAAGTTCTGCTGCTGGTAAAATGATAAGTTCTGATGAACTTCTAGATCTTGATGAGGAAATGTCAAGACAGTTATTTCTTCAAGAAAATCCAGGGATGGACTTGGAAAGTTTAAAGGAAGAAGAAGCCAGACTTAAATCAGAGAAAGTCACATCTAAATCTGAAGCTTCTGGTAAAAAGTTACTTCCAAAACCTAAAGGCATTGTGATCAAAGAAAGGATACATACTGAAGAAACTTTGGCTAGATCACAACCACAGATAGATCCAAGATCCAAGGGTAAAGAAAAGGTTGGTGAACCTATCAAGCCTTATGTACCTCCTGAGGAAGAAGAAATTACTGATGGAAAAGATGATCTTGCTCTGACTTCAAGAAAAGTTCTTAAAACAACCTCTGACATGGCTCAAGTTGTTCAGAGTCAAGAAATTGTAAGTTCTGATATTCAGAAGAAGCAAGTAACCTCTGACAGTGCTCAAGTTAACTTGATATCAGAAAATAGATCTAAAACACTCCTACCAGGATTCACTAAAGCAAAACAGACTCAATCTTTGAAGACTACTCCAAGTGGTTTTGAAGCAAGAGTAGTTACTGGAAAGGAAGCTAGAGATAAAACTGGATTGGGAAGTGCTGATGAAAGAAGAGTACACAACACTACCGATGATCCAACTTCCTTGAGTGAACCAGGTATTGGAGCAACTCCTGAGAGATTGAATCAACTAGAATCTGTACAGATGGTTTACCATACCTACTTGAAAGAATACATCATGTTGTATTTCATGACAGATGGTAGGGTTTATCATATAAGACAAAATGCCATTCCTTTGAAGTATTTTGAAGAATTGGAGCATGTACTTTTCTTACTTCAAGTGGATGACAGAATAACAGAGACTGCTGCAAACTACTTAAAAGAACAGATTCAGAGACAGAAAAGGCTTTATTCTGTTAAGTCTGACAGCAGATATGTTCCAAAGTACAGAGATCACAATGGGGATATTGTTGATATGAAGCCTAATACTGCACAGATCAGAACGTATCTTGGTATTAAGGGACTTGAATTCAATCTTGAATCTGACAAAGCTTATGTCATAAGACTAGACCAGGAGTTAAGGAAAACAAAGATTAATGATCTCAGAGCTGCAATCTTTCAAACTGGTGAAGATACTGCAGAGCTTAAAGGTGTTAAAAGGAGAATGATTGATGAACTAAGATATGCTGAGAAATGTTTGTTGAAGAACTATCTCAGAACAACTCCTGACATCAGAGAGATCAGAAGTTGATGAAGCCAAGTCGAAGATCTACAACTGCTTAAATTCTGATATTTATGCAGATTGAAGTTGTTATCAGAAGTTGAAATTGGTAAACTTTAAGGACTGTAAGTTGTAGTTATCTAGTCTATTTCTCATGCATTTGTACTTAATGTTTTTGACATCATCAAATATCTGTTTAACTTGTATATTTTGTTAATTTACAAGTTGGGGGAGATTGTTAGATATATTTGATAATGTCATGGCTAATATGTCTTATGTTTAGCTTTCAGATCTTGTGTGAACAGGATAGATCAGTACTTAACTGTTGATCAGTACTTATACTGGAAGTCAGGACTTAAGGATATCAGTACTTATATTATCAGGAGATAATCATCAGAAGATAGATATCAGAACTTAAGTGCTGAAGGACGATCAGATAAGGACAGTAGCTGATTAAAGGAAAGAGGATAGAGATAAAACATAAGAAGAGATATGCATGAAGAAGGAATTCCGTGAAGAATGGAATACTTGGAATAGAAGATATCTGATTGATATATTTTAGGAAGCAGAATTATATTCCATATCAATTAGCGATTATCTTGTAACTGTGTAGTATATAAACACAGGCATAGGGTTTACACTATAAGTGTTATCATTATCGAAGTTATTATTATATATAACCCTAGCAGCTCTCGTGATATTGTTCATCACTGAGAGGTAACAGTTCCATATTGTAACAGAGTTTATTATTTCAATAAAGTTTGTTTTCTGTTACTCAAGTTCTTTAAGTTCGATTTGAGTGTACTATACACTGTATTCACCCCCTCTACAGTGTGTGTGTGACCTAACATATCGATATCCTTGGAACGTGAAGAAGTGTCTAGAAGTGGGTGATGATTCAACAGAAGAGTTCAAATTGAAGTTAAATATTAAGACTTAACAATACCTTCTCTTTCTATAACTTCTTTTGATCTCTCTCAAAAAGAGGTATCTGTTAGAGGATATATTCCCCAACATTCCTTTAATCATTTTGTGCCAAATTTTGTTCTCTGGATTCATTCTCTCCAGAAATATCAACTTTGAAATCTTTTATGTTTTATTCATTTGATTTTGGATTCCTTTGATGTTCTTTTATTCTGATTGAGATGAACAACCATAACTATAGGGGATACAAGGTATACCTGTCTGTGTGATAGGAGTTGGATGGGACGCCATCACTTGTGTGGTGTTATGACTACAAGAAGGTTAACAACCTTAGTAGTGTCTTAATTTGGACACACAATACCAAGTTCATTGATCATATTGATCTCTCAGTTATTCTTTATTTCAACCAATACTTTTTTCA